>NC_054705.1:41963164-42138164 GCF_016097555.1 Gigantopelta aegis | reverse complement strand
AAACAAGAAATACCAGTAACATTAAACAACACAGAACAATCAGTGAAGTAGTGCATCACACAAGCTGTATATCTATAAAGCTAAACAAGAAATACCAGTAACATTAACCCTTAGAAAACAATCAGTGAAGTAGTGCATCACACAAGCTGTATATCTATAAAGCTAAACAAGAAATACCAGTAACATTAACCCTTAGAAAACAATCAGTGAAGTAGTGCATCACACAAGCTGTATATCTATAAAGCTAAACAAGAAATATCAGTAACATTAACCCTTAGAAAACAATCAGTGAAGTAGTGCATCACACAAGCTGTATATCTATAAAGCTAAACAAGAAATACCAGTAACATTAAACAACACAGAACAATCAGTGAAGTAGGGCATCACACAAGCTGTATATCTATAAAGCTAAACAAGAAATACCAGTAACATTAAACAACACAGAACAATCAGTGAAGTAGGGCATCACACAAGCTGTATATCTATAAAGCTAAACAAGAAATACCAGTAACATTAAACAACACAGAACAATCAGTGAAGTAGGGCATCACACAAGCTGTATATCTATAAAGCTAAACAAGAAATATCAGTAACATTAACCCTTAGAAAACAATCAGTGAAGTAGGGCATCACACAAGCTGTATATCTATAAAGCTAAACAAGAAATATCAGTAACATTAAACAACACAGAACAATCAGTGAAGTAGTGCATCACACAAGCTGTATATCTATAAAGCTAAACAAGAAATATCAGTAACATTAAACAACACAGAACAATCAGTGAAGTAGTGCATCACACAAGCTGTATATCTATAAAGCTAAACAAGAAATACCAGTAACATTGAACAACACGGAACAATCAGTGAAGTAGTGCATCACACAAGCTGTATATCTATAAAGCTAAACAAGAAATACCAGTAACATTAAACAACACAGAACAATCAGTGAAGTAGTGCATCACACAAGCTGTATATCTATAAAGCTAAACAAGAAATACCAGTAACATTAAACAACACAGAACAATCAGTGAAGTAGTGCATCACACAAGCTGTATATCTATAAAGCTAAACAAGAAATATCAGTAACATTAAACAACACAGAACAATCAGTGAAGTAGTGCATCACACAAGCTGTATATCTATAAAGCTAAACAAGAAATACCAGTAACATTGAACAACACGGAACAATCAGTGAAGTAGTGCATCACACAAGCTGTATATCTATAAAGCTAACAAGAAATACCAGTAACATTAAACAACACAGAACAATCAGTGAAGTAGTGCATCACACAAGCTGTATATCTATAAAGCTAAACAAGAAATACCAGTAACATTGAACAACAAGGAACAATCAGTGAAGTAGTGCTTCACATAAGCTGTATATCTATAAAGCTAAACAAGAAATACCAGTAACATTGAACAACACGGAACAATCAGTGAAGTAGTGCATCACACAAGCTGTATATCTATAAAGCTAAACAAGAAATACCAGTAACATTGAACAACACGGAACAATCAGTGAAGTAGTGCATCACACAAGCTGTATATCTATAAAGCTAAACAAGAAATACAAGAAAGTCTATGAAGTGAAACAAGGGGACATAACTCACCCTTTGGCACACTTGATCTCGGGGTTATCCTTGAGGAACCAGGGGAGGTAAGTCATAAAGTCCGACTCGGCCGGTCTTCCCCCAGAATACTCCAAGTTGCTGATACACTGGTGACAGTGAACTGGATCGTTAACTGGAGAAAAGAAATAAATTAAAAGTTTAAAATTTAAAAGAACAATCCTCAGTTTGTAATCATTACAAATGGGAGGGTGGGATGTAGCCCAGTGGTACAGCGCTTGCTTGATGCACGGTTGGTCTGAGATCGATCCCCGTCAGTAGGCCTGGATATTTCTTGCTCCAGTGAGGGCACCATGACTGGCATATCAAAGGCCGTGGTATGTGCTATCCTGTCTATGGGATGGTGTATATAAAAGATCACTGGCTTCTAATGGAAAAGTGTAGCAGGTTTGCTCTCTAAAACTATATGTCAAAATTACCAAATGTTTGACATCCAATAGCCAATTATAATTAATAAATCAAAGTGCTCTAGTGGAGTCGTTAAAACAAACTTTCATTACAATAGGAAGGAAATGGTTTATTTAACGACACACTCAACACATTTTATTTACGGTTATATGGCGTCGGACATATGGTTAAGAAAAACACAGATACTGAGGGAGGAAACCTGCTGTCGCCATCTTTTCGATTAGCTGCAAGGGATCTTTTATATGCACCATCCCATGCATAGACAGGATAGCACATACCACGGCCTTTGATGTACCAGTTGTGGTGCACTGGCTCATTACAATAGATGACAGAATAATCTAACACATCTGGTTATTAAAAGCTATTAAACGTTTGAAACATAAAGATAGATAACAATGAATCCATTCAGGATTGCCTTCCTTGCTCATATTTGCCAATGCACCCCCCTCCCCCATTAGAGCATTACCAAATAGTTGAACGGCCCCTTACAGACATGTCCTGGGGAGTGCTCGATTGGGCAGTCGGGAAAATTCCACCAATCAAACAAAACTGGAATTGAAGCCCTTTGCTGGTTGGGGAAAATCCCTCCAACTTTGTTTTTAGAGCACTGCATAAAATTGTGTATACAGAGTTGGGTACACATGTATATGGTCTCACTACACAGATGTTATCTGCCAATGAAACTCAGGTTAAATTACCTAACTTCAAATGAAGATTGCCAATAGAACAGGTTCTCATTGGCACAAACAACATACACCACTGCGAACATATTATTATATAAGTATTTATTTTCACTCCAAAATTGAGAACATTTCCATCTCAGTTTTTTTGCTATATGACCGCATCTGGCTGTAGTATCGGTCCGAACAGGTGGTTCATTAACCGATTCACTCTGGCTGTCTATTGCGCTATACATCCATGTCCCAAAAGGTCAATGCACAATAGTACAAATTAGCATGGGCAAAATACAGCCAGAAGGCTAACCATTAAACCTAGATATTGTTTTAATTCTTCACCATTTCCTAGAAGTGAATATGTGAACCGTAACTTGTGTCACAATTAGGAACTATAGTGGACCGTGATGAATGAACTCTCAACCGGAAGTGATCTGTGTAGTGAGACGCCCGCCATCTTTGATTCTGTTTAGACCACTGCGAGGTTGGGAATTTGTTAGAATCTACTGAACTGAATTCTGTGTAACTTGTTTGAGATTTCCATTATTCTAATTTCTAGAACTTTAAAAGTAGCGTTCCCCATGCCCCGTGAATAGAAATGATATAAGAAGACATTTATATACATCCTTTAGAAACCAGTCAAAAGAAATTTCAACTTACTGGTTGCCTTACAGAATCCTTCTGTTACATTGTTTCTACGGCAACAGGGTGGATTTCCTTCAGGGTCCATCCAGTTGAAGTAATCGTCGAGCCATGAGGAAGCTGGGTGGGCAATCCGAGTACTGAGAAATTAACAGTAGTATTAAACGTAAGAAATATACTCATCAACAAAAGAAATGCCAGTAAATACAAATAATGGAAATGTTTGCTTTAACGACGCACTGAACACATTTTATTTACGGTTAGCAGCAAGGGATCTTTTATATGCACCATCCCATAGACAGGATAGGCCTTTGATGTACCAGTCGTGGTGCACTGGCTGGAACGAGTAAATACAAATAAAGTCATCAATTTATATGACCATGAATGGCATTAATTAAAACAAATTCTCTGTTAAATGTATACTAGTTGAAAAAAAAAAAAAAAAAATCAGTCTATTTAACATCACTGCCTAAAAAAAAAAACTATTAACATCAGAATTTATTACATAATGAAAATATATCTGTATTCTTATTGGTCAAAAAACCAGTCACATGACCTTCCGTAAATAGTGATATTGCCCTCAGTCGATCTCACTGGTCTGAGCAAAAGTGATATTGCCTGGGAGATTTAACCAATGAAAAAAAAGATGAGAAAATATTCTATCCAATCAATTATTAGGTAATGTAACGCAACGTCAGCTGCTAATTCTAATGTAAACAACCACAAACTTGGGACAAAACGCTTTGCTGTCCTTCAACAACAAAAAAAAAAAAAAAATCTTTATTCTTTAATCTAATTTCTCAAATACCACAAAGGCAAGGTCAGTAATCGACAAATTTTTAAAATAATATCTAGCACGATTCATTGAAATGCAGTTGGATTAGGCCCTCCTGCGATTTTATGATACAAATAAAGAATGCATTTGGAGGTAATCAGTAACTGTTCAGTATAAATGTATGTTCCGATATAACATTTTGTTTGTTTGCCTTCAGTCAATATCAATTTGTTTGGTCTATAAAACCCGATATTACTATAATAACGGTCAATAATTGATATATATATACTGTTTAAAAAACATTGAATATATATGGGCAGATACTTGCATTCAGAACATTAACAGCAGAGAACGGTTTGTTCAGTATCGTGCTGCAATTCACTACACAGGTTTCACAGATCACTCCACAAGTTGAAAACATGAAACAGTAGCTGCCAATCAACTTTGAGTTGAATGGAAGTATTGTTAATCAAGATTGTGAGAACAAAATGTTCTCTGAACAGGTATTTAATATGTATTTTAACTGCCACAAATAAAGACGGGTCATAGCCCAGGGGTAAAGCACTCGCTTGATGTGCAGTCGGTTTGGGATCGATTCCCCGGCAGTGGACCCATTAGGCTATTTGTCGTTCTAGCCAGTGCACCACAACTGGTATATCAAAGGACATGGTATGTGCTGTCATGTCTGTGAGATGGTTAATACTAAAAATTTAACACTAATAAGGAAGGAAATGGTTTATTTAACGACGCACTCAACACATTTTATTTATGGTCATATGGCGTCAGACATACAGTTAAGGACCACACAGATATTGAGAGAGGAAACCTGCTGTCGCCACTTCATGGGCAACTCTTTTTGATTAGCAGCAAAGGATCTTTTATATGCACCATCCCATAGACAGGATAGCGCATTCCACGGCCTTTGATGTACCAGTCGTGGTGCACTGGCTGAATCGAGAAATATCCCAATGGGCCCACTGACGGGGATCGATCCCAAACTGACTGCGCATCAAGCAAGCACTTTACCACTGGGCTACGTCCCACCCCTTTAACACTAATAAAACCTACTAGTTTGGTGTCTGTGAAGCCTTGAAGATCTGTCCGAGCAGTGACATTTCATCGCATCCGTTACTTCCACAGATCTGATTCTGACCGCGACTTGACGTGTAGTTGTGGCCGTCCTCAACGACAAAATAGACTGGTGCCCCAACCGACAGGTATTTGGAAATATTGTTGAAGTAGTTGATCATGTAAGAGTCCTGCAGCAGGTGATACAAAATGTAAAAGTGTTAAAACGTCTTTCATTGGTACACGATTACCGTACACAACACAATAAAGAAAGAAAGAAAGAAATGTTTTATTTAACGACGCACTCAACACATTTTATTTTCGGTTATATGGCGTCAGACATATGGTTAAGGACCACACAGATAATGAGAGAGAAAACCCACTGTTGCCACTTCATGGGCTACTCTTTTCGATTGGCAGCAAGGGATCTTTTATATGCACCATCCCACAGATAGGGTAGTACATACCAAGGCCTTTGATATACCAGTCGTGGTACACTCGCTGGAACGAGAAATAGCCCAATGGGCCCACCGACGGGGATTGACCCCAAACCGACTGCGCATCAAGCGAGCGCTTTACCACTGGGTTACGTCTCGACCCTAACACAATAATAAAGTCAACTAACCATCCACAGTGTGTTTCTTGATCAACCAACCAACCATAGTTTTTCTTTTAAAAAAATTATCTGAGAGGAAACCCGCTATATTTTTTCATTAGTAACAAGGGATCTTTTATATGAACCATCCCACAGACTGGATAGCAAATCATTAGGAAATACTTGTGCATATCTTGCTAAATAACCAATAAGAAAGAAAGAAAGAACATCCCTTGTTTTAATATAATATATAAATATATAATATATAAATATTAATCCTGGTTTTTACCATCTTTTGTAATTACACTTTAACCAACAATGCAACTGAACAAATATTACACCATTTAAACTGTGAGAAGTCTGTCGTAAGGCAAACGAGATGCAAGAGAACTCAAAACATATTTTAATGTGCGAAACATACGTGCGGCATGGAGAGTTTCTGTTCCAGTCCAATCTCAACCCTTGACGCTAGCACCACGCTAACACAGCACCAGCCTGTGAAAACCACCATCTGAAACAGTACGTACAGTACATGTAAACAAAATATCACATCTCTACTTAAAAAGAACAATTTTATATACATACACAGAACATGAATATGAAGAACGGACATGCTTAGAACGAACTACTGCATAGAACGAACTGATTGTAGTCCTGTTTTATCTCTCTATGCATTAATAATCAACTTGTGCAAATGTGTACAATGAACATGGTCCCTTCTGGTTTGTTATAAGAGTATTTTACTGTATTAAAAAAACAAACATCTAGAAAACCCCCACAGCAGAGCTCCAACTCATCCAATAGCTGTTGATTAATAAATCAATGTGCTCTAGTGGTGTCGTTAAACAAAACAAATGTTTAACTTTTTAACTGTATGTGTAGGTGTATTTTTCAATCTGTCCTTGTGTCTTGGTGTCTTTCTTTCTGTGCCAGTCTATCGGTCTCACTCAGTCTCTGTCTGTCTGTCTCTGTCTGCCTGTCTCTCTCTCTCTCTCTCTCTCTGTCTCTCTCTCTCTCTCTGTCTCTCTCTCTCTCATACATACACTTTCTCGGTCTCTCTCCTGCCTCCCTCCTTCACTCCCTCCCTACCCTCTCCCTCCCTCATACATACTCTCACATTCTTTGTCTCTCCTCTCCCTCAGTCTTCCTCTCCATCCCTCTCTCCTCTATCCCTCTTATAATATTTCCACTATTTCCCACATGAAAAGTTTAGTTTGTTTAACGACACCACTGGAGCACATTGCTTAATTAATCATCGGCTACTGGATGTTAAACATTTAGTAATTCAGACACGTAGTCATTAGAGGAAACCCGCTACATTTTTCCTAATGCAGCAAGGGATCTTTTATATGCACTGTCCTCAAAGACAGAAAATCACATACCATGGCATTTGACAAGTTATTGAACTGGTTGGAATGAGAAAAACCACAGTCAGTTGAATGGATCCACTGAGGTGGTTCGATCCTGCGACACAAACACCTCAAGCGAGCACTCAACTGACTGAGCTAAATCCCGCCCCTAATTCCCACCTAAATCCCAGAATACATCTGTTCATTGAAAAGTGAGTGGCCACCATACAGGTATGACCCTCACCCAATAGCCGATGTTTATTTCTGTGCTAGGTTGTCGTTAAACATTCATTCCATATGTCCCTCTATACTCACAACAATAGGCCGCACCCACTCCTTCATCAGGAAGTGTGAGTAGTATTTGTTATCTATACTCACAACAATAGGCCGCACCCACTCCTTCATCAGGAAGTGCGAGTAGTACTTGTTATCTATACTCACAACAATAGGCCGCACCCACTCCTTCATGAGAAAGTGCAAGTAGTACTTGTTATCTATACTCACAACAATAGGCCGCAACCACTCCTTCATGAGAAAGTGCGAGTAGTACTTGTTATCTATACTCACAACAATAGGCCGCAACCACTCCTTCATGAGAAAGTGCGAGTAGTACTTGTTATCTATACTCACAACAATAGGCCGCACCCACTCCTTCATCAGGAAGTGTGAGTAGTACTTGTTATCTATACTCACAACAATAGGCCGCAACCACTCCTTCATCAGGAAGTGCGAGTAGTACTTGTTATCTATACTCACAACAATAGGCCGCAACCACTCCTTCATCAGGAAGTGCGAGTAGTACTTGTTATCTATACTCACAACAATCGGCCGCACCCACTCCTTCATGAGAAAGTGCAAGTAGTACTTGTTATCTATACTCACAACAATAGGCTGCACCCACTCCATCAGAAAGTGCGAGTAGTACTTGTTATCTATACTCACAACAATAGGCCGCACCCACTCCTTCATCAGGAAGTGTGCGTAGTACTTGTTATCTATACTCACAACAATAGGCCACACCCACTCCATCAGAAAGTGTGAGTAGTACTTGTTATCTATACTCACAACAATAGGCCGCACCCACTCCTTCATCAGGAAGTGCGAGTAGTACTTGTTATCTATACTCACAACAATAGGCCGCACCCACTCCTTCATCAGGAAGTGCGAGTAGTACTTGTTATCTATACTCACAACAATAGGCCGCACCCACTCCTTCATGAGAAAGTGCAAGTAGTACTTGTTATCTATACTCACAACAATAGGCCGCACCCACTCCATCAGAAAGTGCGAGTAGTACTTGTTATCTATACTCACAACAAAAGGCCGCACCCACTCCTTCATCAGGAAGTGTGAGTAGTACTTGTTATCTATACTCACAACAATAGGCCGCACCCACTCCATCAGAAAGTGTGAGTAGTACTTGTTATCTATACTCACAACAATAGGCCGCACCCACTCCTTCATGAGAAAGTGTGAGTAGTACTTGTTATCTATACTCACAACAATAGGCCGCACCCACTCCTTCATGAGAAAGTGTGAGTAGTACTTGTTATCTATACTCACAACAATAGGCCGCACCCACTCCTTCATGAGAAAGTGCGAGTAGTACTTGTTATCTATACTCACAACAATAGGCCGCACCCACTCCTTCATCAGAAAGTGCGAGTAGTACTTGTTATCTATACTCACAACAATAGGCCGCACCCACTCCTTCATCAGGAAGTGCGAGTAGTATTTGTTCATCACCGTGTACAACAATCCCTCAGACTCTTCGGTTTTCTCCTTTGTCGATTCTTTCACACAGCAGCAGATGTCATAGCGATTTTTCTGTTGGACAAAAAAAATTAAAAATACACAAGCATGACTCAAAGTAATAAACAGAGGATACTCCCCGAGTGTCTTGTGATATCATAATGTATCAGCACGAGTCATCAACGAGGGCTGATAAACAGAGGATACTCCCCGAGTGTCTTGTGATATCATAATTTATCAGCACGAGTCATCAACGAGGGCTGATAAACAGAGGATACTCCCCGAGTGTCTTGTGATATCATAATTTATCAGCACCAGACATCAACGAGGGCTGATAAAAAGAGGATACTCCCCAAGTGTCTTGTGATATCATAATTTATCAGCATGAGTTATCAACAAGGGCTGATAAACAGAGAATACTCCCCGAGTGTCTTGTGGTATTATAATTTATCAGCACGAGCTATCAACAAGGGCTGATAAACAGAGAATACTCCCCGATTGTCTTGTGATATCATAATTTATCAGCACGAGTCATCAACGAAGGCTGATAAACAGAGGATACTCCCCGAGTGTCTTGTGATATCATAATTTATCAGCACCAGTCATCAACGAGGGCTGATAAACAGAGGATACTCCCCGAGTGTCTTGTGATATCATAATTTATCAGCATGAGTTATCAACAAGGGCTGATAAACAGAGAATACTCCCCGAGTGTCTTGTGGTATTATAATTTATCAGCACGAGCTATCAACAAGGGCTGATAAACAGAGAATACTCCCCGATTGTCTTGTGATATCATAATTTATCAGCACGAGTTATCAACGAGGGCTGATAAATAGAGAATACTCCCCGAGTGATAAAAGTATGAAAACCGAGGCTTGCCGAGGATTTGTATACTTTTATCAACGTGTGCTGATACATTATGATATCACAAGACACGAGGGGGGTATTCTTTTTATCATCCATCATCATTCTTTTCATTTGCAACAGTTGTAACCAATGTCAGCAATGTGGGTTGAATTTCACTAGATTTGGCAGCAGTAGACTTGTTAACTAGCAGAATGGCAGTGGCGTGACGTCACTAATGATAGGTTTAGCGCTGAAACAAACATTGACGTAACAAAATATTGTCTTGTGATTAAAATTTGACCAATCAAGAGTATAAGAAGCGATATCTCCTGTGGAGATATGGTCGAGTTAAAGAGCATCCTTTTTATTGATGTCACGATAGCTGAGAATATATTGTGGCAAGTCTGCAAGTTGCGGGCGATTCGGTGCCACAGGTTCGAGTCCCAGCAATGTCATGGGACAATTTGTGAGGCCAGAAAGAATTTAATTATCCCCTGTGCCAGTACGTTAATATCTAAAATCTAATAGTCAACCTCGACATACATACAATATATAGATATTCATACATCAATACATACACACTTACATAGTGTGGATAGCAAAAGTAGTTATTTACTAGCCATGGGAATGGGACTACCATAATCTAGAAGCCCTACTGGAGGAACAATTACAGTTAACATTTTCCTACACAAACGAGTACGGCTTTTTATTAACTGATCATCACATCGATAGAGATAAAGCGATCAGTTTTTGATTATAAATGATCACTAGCAACAGGGCACTGGTTGGGGTATTAACGAAAACATCAGGTCCACTAAAGGTGAATGTACTGACCTCTTGGCGTTTGGCATCGAGAGTGAGCAAGGAAACGAAACAGGAAATCTGCAGCAAGAAGTCAAACAAGACGGCCATTGCTGCATACATTGTGAAAATTCTCACCGCTGGCATGTCGGTCATGGCACCTGTAAAACAAACAGTAATGGGGAAATTCCACGGTGATGGACATTACATTCAAATAGAGATCATTGCATCTGGCCTCTCTGAATGTGACGTACATTACATGTGATGGATGTTACATGTGACAGACATTACATTCAAAGAGGTTGGAGATCACTGTATCTGGCCTCTCTGAATGTGGCGACATTACATGTGACGGACATTACATGTGATGGATGTTACATGTGACAGACATTACATTCAAAGAGGTTGGAGATCACTGTATCTGACCTCTCTGAATGTGACGACATTACATGTGATGGATGTTACATGTGGACATTACATGTGACGAACGGATGTTACATGTGACAGACATTACATGCAAATAGGTTGGAGATCACTGCATCTGGCCTCTCTGAATGTGGCGGACATTATATGTGATGGATGTTACATGTGACAGACATTACATTCAAAGAGGTTGGAGATCACTGTATCTGGCCTCTTTGAATGTGGCGGACATTACATGTGACGGATGTTACATGTGACAGACATTACATGCAAAGAGGTTGGAGATCACTGCATCTGGCCTCTCTTAATGTGGCGACATTACATGTGACGGACATTACATTCAAAGAGGTTGGAGATCACTGCATCTGGCCTCTCTGAATGTGGTGGACATTACATGTGACGGATGTTACATGATGGACATTACATTCAAAGAGGTTGGAGATCACTGCATCTGGCCTCTCTAAATGTGGCGGACATTACATGTGACGGACATTACATGTGATGGATGTTACATGTGACAGACATTACATTCAAAGAGGTTGGAGATCACTGCATCTGGCCTCTCTTAATGTGGCGGACATTACATGTGATGGACATTACATTCAAAGAGGTTGGAGATCACTGCATCTGGCCTCTCTAAATGTGGCGGACATTACATGTGATGGACATTACATTCAAAGAGGTTGGAGATCACTGCATCTGGCCTCTCTTAATGTGGCGGACATTACATGTGATGGACATTACATTCAAAGAGGTTGGAGATCACTGCATCTGGCCTCTCTGAATGTGGCGACATTACATGTGACGGACATTACATGTGATGGATGTTACATGTGACACATTACATTCAAAGAGGTTGGAGATCACTGTATCTGACCTCTCTGAATGTGACGACATTACATGTGATGGACATTACATGTGATGGATGTTACATGTGACAGACATTACATTCAAAGAGGTTGGAGATCACTGTATCTGACCTCTCTGAATGTGACGACATTACATGTGATGGATGTTACATGTGGACATTACATGTGACGAACGGATGTTACATGTGACAGACATTACATGCAAATAGGTTGGAGATCACTGCATCTGGCCTCTCTGAATGTGGCGGACATTACATGTGATGGATGTTACATGTGACAGACATTACATTCAAAGAGGTTGGAGATCACTGTATCTGGCCTCTTTGAATGTGGCGGACATTACATGTGACGGATGTTACATGTGACAGACATTACATGCAAAGAGGTTGGAGATCACTGCATCTGGCCTCTCTTAATGTGGCGACATTACATGTGACGGACATTACATTCAAAGAGGTTGGAGATCACTGCATCTGGCCTCTCTGAATGTGGTGGCCATTACATGTGACGGATGTTACATGATGGACATTACATTCAAAGAGGTTGGAGATCACTGCATCTGGCCTCTCTAAATGTGGCGGACATTACATGTGACGGACATTACATTCAAAGAGGTTGGAGATCACTGCATCTGGCCTCTCTTAATGTGGCGGACATTACATGTGACGGACATTACATTCAAAGAGGTTGGAGATCACTGCATCTGGCCTCTCTTAATGTGGCGGACATTACATGTGACGGACATTACATTCAAAGAGGTTGGAGATCACTGCATCTGGCCTCTCTTAATGTGGCGGACATTACATGTGACGGACATTACATTCAAAGAGGTTGGAGATCACTGCATCTGGCCTCTCTAAATGTGACGGACATTACATGTGACGGACATTACATTCAAAGAGGTTGGTGATCACTGCATCTGGCCTCTCTTAATGTGGCGGACATTACATGTGACGGACATTACATTCAAAGAGGTTGGAGATCACTGCATCTGGCCTCTCTTAATGTGGCGGACATTACATGTGACGGACATTACATTCAAAGAGGTTGGAGATCACTGCATCTGGCCTCTCTTAATGTGGCGGACATTACATGTGACGGACATTACATTCAAAGAGGTTGGAGATCACTGCATCTGGCCTCTCTAAATGTGGCGGACATTACATGTGACGGACATTACATTCAAAGAGGTTGGAGATCACTGCATCTGGCCTCTCTTAATGTGGCGGACATTACATGTGACGGACATTACATTCAAAGAGGTTGGAGATCACTGTATCTGGCCTCTTTGAATGTGGCGGACATTACATGTGACGGATGTTACATGTGACAGACATTACATGCAAAGAGGTTGGAGATCACTGCATCTGGCCTCTCTTAATGTGGCGACATTACATGTGACGGACATTACATTCAAAGAGGTTGGAGATCACTGCATCTGGCCTCTCTGAATGTGGTGGCCATTACATGTGACGGATGTTACATGATGGACATTACATTCAAAGAGGTTGGAGATCACTGCATCTGGCCTCTCTAAATGTGGCGGACATTACATGTGACGGACATTACATTCAAAGAGGTTGGAGATCACTGTATCTGACCTCTCTGAATGTGACGACATTACATGTGATGGATGTTACATGTGGACATTACATGTGACGAACGGATGTTACATGTGACAGACATTACATGCAAATAGGTTGGAGATCACTGCATCTGGCCTCTCTGAATGTGGCGGACATTACATGTGATGGATGTTACATGTGACAGACATTACATTCAAAGAGGTTGGAGATCACTGTATCTGGCCTCTTTGAATGTGGCGGACATTACATGTGACGGATGTTACATGTGACAGACATTACATGCAAAGAGGTTGGAGATCACTGCATCTGGCCTCTCTTAATGTGGCGACATTACATGTGACGGACATTACATTCAAAGAGGTTGGAGATCACTGCATCTGGCCTCTCTGAATGTGGTGGCCATTACATGTGACGGATGTTACATGATGGACATTACATTCAAAGAGGTTGGAGATCACTGCATCTGGCCTCTCTAAATGTGGCGGACATTACATGTGACGGACATTACATTCAAAGAGGTTGGAGATCACTGCATCTGACCTCTCTTAATGTGGCGGACATTACATGTGACGGACATTACATTCAAAGAGGTTGGAGATCACTGCATCTGGCCTCTCTTAATGTGGCGGACATTACATGTGACGGACATTACATTCAAAGAGGTTGGAGATCACTGCATCTGGCCTCTCTTAATGTGGCGGACATTACATGTGACGGACATTACATTCAAAGAGGTTGGAGATCACTGCATCTGGCCTCTCTTAATGTGGCGGACATTACATGTGACGGACATTACATTCAAAGAGGTTGGAGATCACTGCATCTGGCCTCTCTTAATGTGGCGGACATTACATGTGACGGACATTACATTCAAAGAGGTTGGAGATCACTGCATCTGGCCTCTCTAAATGTGGCGGACATTACATGTGACGGACATTACATTCAAAGAGGTTGGAGATCACTGCATCTGGCCTCTCTTAATGTGGCGGACATTACATGTGACGGACATTACATTCAAAGAGGTTGGAGATCACTGCATCTGGCCTCTCTAAATGTGGCGGACATTACATGTGATGGACATTACATGTGACAGTTGTTACATGTGACGGAGGTTACAGTTTCCTTTCCTCTTTCAAATTAAAATCATGTAATTTCAAGACTGATTGACATATTTATTAACTTTTCCTGACTAATGCTAAGAGAATTACAAAAAGGACATGTTTAAATGCCTTAAGACTTTCTTCTCACTTAAACAATTCTGATTTGTTTTGTGATGGATGTTACTTCGACCGAGCACATTGCTACGTACTTTCATAAAATATTTTAAGTGTCCTTTTTTTAAAATGATGCTACTGACATTATAAACGGATGGACATATGAATGGACAGACGTATAGGCAGATACATGGACATAGATAAAACCTACAGGGAAAGATTTCCACCTGTTACCCCCCATTATACTGATACATGTATAAAGAGTGAACCTCACCCTAAACCCAATACTAACTCGAACCTTAATCCTAAAATTAACCATAACCCAAACAATAGGGGGGCAACGATCGGACACTTTACCAACCTATAGTCTCATCCAACCGGACTAATAACAGCAGGGTATTATACTGTGTTAAAAACACTACGACGGCTGTGCGGAATGCGGACGTCAAACTCACCAATGAAGAAAGCCACAGACTCGGAACAGCTGGTGAGGAGCATGCTGGGACCCACTTTACCCACAATCCTCCCGATCTGGTGCTCCAGCTCCTCCGTTGAGTACCGCTTGTCATGCTGAAAAAAAAAAAAAAAATCCCAAGCAGAGCTCGGTTAATCTGATTCACTGTTGTCGATATTGCACTGCAGCACTAACCTGATAACTGTTACCGATATTGCACTGCAGCACTAAACTGGTAACTGTTGCCGATATTGCACTGCAGCACTAACCTGGTAACTGTTGCCGATATTTCACTGCAGCACTAACCTGATAACTGTTGCCGATATTGCACTGCAGCACTAACCTGGTAACTGTTGCCGATATTGCACTGCAGCACTAACCTGGTAACTGTTGCCGATATTGCACTGCAGCACTAAACTGGTAACTGTTGCCGATATTGCACTGCAGCACTAACCTGGTAACTGTTGCCGATATTTCACTGCAGCACTAACCTGATAACTGTTGCCGATATTGCACTGCAACACTAACCTGGTAACTGTTGCCGATATTGCACTGCAGCACTAACCTGGTAACTGTTGCCGATATTGCACTGCAGCACTAACCTGATAACTGTTGCCGATACTGCATTGAAGCACTAACCTGATAACTGTTGCTGATACTGCACTGCAGCATTAACCTGATAACTGTTGCCGATATTGCACTGCAGCATTAACCTGGTAACTGTTGCTGATATTGCACTGCAGCACTAACCTGATAACTGTTGCTGATATTGCACTGCAGCACTAACCTGGTAACTGTTGCCGATCTTGCACTGCAGCACTAACCTGATAACTATTGCCGATATTTCACTGCAGCACTAACCTGATAACTGTTGCCGATATTGCACAGTAGCACTAACCTGATAACTGTTGCCGATATTGCAATGCAGCATTAACCTGATAACTGTTACCGATATTGCACTGCAGCACTAACCTGGTAACTGTTACTGATATTGCACTGCAGCACTAACCTGGTTACTGTTGCCGATATTGCACTGCAGCACTAACCTGATAACTGTTGCCGATATTGCACTGCAGCATTAACCTGATAACTGTTGCCGATATTGCACTGCAGCACTAACCTGGTAACTGTTGCCGATATTGCACTGCTCTGAGCTATCGAAGCTTCCATAAAAAGGAAGTTCTTTAACTCAACCATATGCATGGGGCCTACAATCTACGCGGTAGATCCCGCTTACGTGCATGAAACAGTGGGCAGACCTGGCACTGGCTAGTATGTATGTATGTATGTATGTATGTATGTATGTATATATTGCCGCACCAACCTGATAGGCCTGTACAAGGATGAAGATGTTGTCGACACCGACGGCCAGAACGAGAAAGGGGACGACCTCGACGATGATCAGTGTGGCTGGCTGACCCACATAGCTGAAGAATCCTAGAGAACACGACACCGAGAACAGGACGATCACGACGCCCGCCAGACCAAGCGTGATCTTCGAGTCAATCTGTGAAACACAAGACAATCAAGTCATTCTGAGCAAGACCCAATCTGATTTAAATTAGCTCTACTGGTCTACCGGTAGATCTAACAGCATTGCGTGGACTTCCATGTCCAGGTGACATTTCATCTATAAATAACAATTTAAATATCGACCAATTACACTTTGCCTTTTATATCGTTATTCGGAAGCATACAAATTCTTAAAATATCGGGCAAGACTATTTATTCAATAGGCGAACTTGTTGGTCAATTTCAACATTGAAAAAACAGGGGGAAAAGTGCAGTAATAAAGTCTGGATTGTATACTAGTATAAACAGATTTTATGGCTGTACCATAATGGTTGGGGGTTTTTCGTCTTGAAACTAATTTTATATCAAATTTTATATTGCAATTAGTTTCCAGCATACTTTGTAATTCACCCGAATCATTTCGTATACCCTAGGCATAATTCCGAATGTTTTCAAATTCTTTTCAAATCACTGGCATGATTTTGCAAGTTTAGTTAAAGGGACAGACCCTACTTTCAACCCGTGGAAATTAACACTAAGTTTAGTTAAAGGGACAGACCCTAGTTTCAACCCATGGAAATTAACACTAAGTTTAGTTAAAGGGACAGACCCTACTTCCAACCCATGGAAATTACACAGACCCTACTTAAAGGGAAATTAACACTAAGTTTAGTTAAAGGGACAGACCCTTTAAAGGGACAGACCCTACTTTCAACCTGTGGAAATTAACACTAAGTTTAGTTAAAGGGACAGACCCTAGTTTCAGCCCATGGAAATTAACACTAAGTTTAGTTAAAGGGACAGACCCTACTTTCAACCCATGGAAATTAACACTAAGTTTAGTTAATCTACAAACCTGTAACACATCTGGATACAGTTACAAACATGAGTGTGACTTTAAACTATGAAATACCCTCTAAAAATATGACTAAAACTCAACTCCATAACTGTTACTTCTCAGACACATGTGCATTTTTAAAAATATGAGAAATATATTTTGTGACATTACAAACACCAGGATGATCAGAAACACTCCGAATGTACGAAAATGGATAATCAAAACAATAAAGTCAAAGTAAAGTATGCTTTCAGTTATCCAAAACAGCTACAATAGTAAAAAATATGCCATTGTGTTTAAAATTAGGGTATGTCTCTTTAACCTGTGAAAATGGACACTAAATCTGATTCATTTACAAACCTGTAACACATCTGGATAAAGCTGCAATAAAGTGAAACATGAGTCTGCCACATTGAAATGGGGAAATACCCTTAACAAATAAACTAGAGCTCGTCTCCATAACCATTACTTCTCAGAAAAACGTGTGGTTTTTAAAGGGACACACCCTAGTTTTTAAACAGTAAGGCATATTTTTCACCTGGACTATAGTTTCAACCCATAAAAATGGACAATAAGTTTGGATACTTTATGAACCTGTAACAAATTTGAATACAACAGAGTGAAACGAGTCTGTGACTTTGAAATACCCCTAAAAATAGACTAAAACGCGACTCCATAACCGTGACAGATGTACGTGCGTTTTTAAAAATAAGAAAAATGCATTTTGTGGTGTTAGAAACACCAGGATGACCTGAAACACTTCGGTTGTACGGAAATGGATAATTTAAACAATAAAATGTAAGAAATGTTTGATTTCAGTGATCATAAATGGCTCTAATAGTAAAAAATATGCTGTAGTGTTTAAAAACTAGGGTACCTGTATGTCTCTTTAAGAAAGAAGAATATGTGTTTTTTAAGAATGAAAAATGCATTTTGTGGTATTAGAAACACCAGGATGACCAGAAACACTTCTGATGTATGAAAATGTAGTCTTAAAATCTAAGCAATAAAATTTAAGTAATATTTGATTTAAATTATAAAAAAATGGCTCCAATAGTGAAAAACACTCTGTAGTGTTTAAAAAGTAGGGTCTGTCACGTTAATGCTTGGCATACACCTACCAATTAACCCTGACTTGACAGTCATGTCAGTATTAATCAGTAGATGCACGCAGACAGAGCAAAGACGCGACAGTCGCATCTAATCTCCACTTTTGCCCCGACTAGACAATGGTGTAGACTGGTGTATGCAGGAGCACGTTTTCAGACTACTGCCGACTTAACAGTCGGATCGGTGTAAATCAGCAGGTGTGTGTCAAGCTTAACACAAAGAGATATATAATGTTACCAGTATGCGGTCACAGCTGTGTATCTGCCCGAGGGTCAGGCTGATGTAGGCAAACATGATCAAATAGCTGATTAAGATGGTCACCACATCCCCACTGCTTTCACGCTCTATCTCATCCTCAATCGACCGCTGAAAACAAGGATGGAACAAAATGTTTTATTTAACGACGCACTCAACATATTTTATTTACGGTTATATGGCGTCAGACATATGGTTAAGGACCATACAGATATTGAGAGAAGAAACACGTTGTCACACACTTCATGGGCTACTCTTTTCGATAAGCAGCAAGGGATCTTTTATATGCATCATCCCACAGACAGGATAACACAAACCACAGCCTTTGATATACCAGTCATGGAGCACCAACAGGGATCGATCCCAAATCGACCATGCATCAAGCAAACCCTTTACCACTGGGCTACGTCCCGCACCACAAGTTTAAAGAGATCGTGACACAATTCTAAATCATTAAATAGTAGTTGCTAGTTATAAAAGTTCCCTGGACAAAGAATAGACAGACAGTCAGACAGACAGATAAAACAGACAGACAGAGATATGGACAGAGATGAGACACAAGAAGACTAAACTGAGTTGCTGCTTACTTCCGACGAGTAGGCGATGCTCATGTTGGGGTTGTCGTAGCTCTCGATAAAGCGTAGAAACGCCCCCTCCCAGGCCTTTGCCCTCGAGTTGTTGTTGAAGTCGATGCTGTTGTCAACAAGATAGGTGATAACCAAGGCCGTAGCGTTCTTATAGTTTTGACCTGATCAAAGCGAATGAAGCAATAAAACTTTTTTACTGACACCTAGTACACAACGAAGATAAAAATTTAAGTTGCTTTCGTGTATTGTCACCACCTGAGCACATTGATTTATTGATCATCGGCTACCAGATGTCAAACATTTGGTAATTTCGACAGTCTTAGAGAAGAAACCTGTTGTATTTTTTTCAATTAGCAACAAGGAATCTTTAATGTGGACTTTCCCATAAACAGGACAGCACATATCTCTGCATTTGATATACCTGTCAAACAAGACTATAGTTGCCATGGTAACACGTTTCACAGACTCACTCAATATCATATCCACAGAGTACAACCCGTGGGAAGGCCGGACCTCCTCTTAACCTCTATAGACTATAGATGCCATGGTACAACCCGTGGGAAGGCCGGACCTCCTCTTAACCTCTATAGACTATAGATGCCATGGTACAACCCGTGGGAAGGCCGGACCTCCTCTTAACCTCTATAGACTATAGATGCCATGGTACAACCCGTGGGAAGGCCGGACCTCCTCTTAACCTCTATAGACTATAGATGCCATGGTACAACCCGTGGGAAGGCCGGACCTCCTCTTAACCTCTATAGACTATAGATGCCATGGTAACACGTTTCACTGACTCACCATCTTATCCACCACGTACGACCCACGGGAAAGAAATGTTTTATTTAACAACACACTCAACACATTTTATTTATGGTTATGTGGCGACAGACATATGGTTAAGGACCACACAGATACTGAGACAGGAAACACACTGTCGCCACTTCGTGGGCTACTCTTTTCGATTAGCAGCAAGGGATCTTTTATATGCACCATCTCAGACAAGATAATACATACCACGGCCTTTGTTACACCAGTTGTGGAGCACTGGCTGGAACGAGAAATAGCCCAATGGGCCCACCAACAAGGATCATGTGAGTGCTGTATCACTGAGCTACATCCCCCATCCCACCGATTATAGTTGCCATGATAACACGTTTCCCCGACTCACTCACCATCATATCCACCGAGTATAACCCATGGGAAGACCAGACCTCCCCCCCTTACACACTATAGTTGCCATGGTAACACGTTTCACACTCAGCATCATATCCACAGAGTACGATCCATATGAAGGCCGGACCTCCCCCATACAGACTACAGTTGCCATGGTAACATGTTTCACTGACTCACTCACCATCATGTCCACCGAGTACTACCCACGGGTAGGCAGGACCTCCGCCCCCCCTACAGACTATAGTTGTCTTGGTAACACATGTCACCGACACTCACCATCATATCCACCGAGTACTACCCACGGGTAGGCAGGACCTCCCCAGTCAGACAAACAAGATGTGTGCAGTTTTGTCGTGTCGTTGATAGAAGTCGGCGCCCTGAAAAATAAAAAAAACAATTTCTGTCTTTTGTCAGTTAACGTCAAGCAGTGTTTGACAGATGTTCGAGAAAGTCAGGTGATTTTTCAGTCTTATATATTAGTTATGAAAATCCCTGGAATAAAAACCATAAAAATGTGTCAGTATTATCATGACCTGTTATGGTATTCAAACAACTGGTACCTAAAATGACAATAAATGACCTGTTATAGATAGAAATATGAAATTTATTTACAATTTTACTGCAAAACATAAGTAATTTGGAACAGACTATAACACCCAGGTTTATATTGATTACACTTGACAGGTGAAATCACAAGTACTAAGCTAAGCAGAGAGGTGGTCTCAGGTGTGTTCAATATCAAACTTGGTGTTATATTGATTACACTTGACAGGTGAAATCACAAGTACTAAGCTAAGCAGAGAGGTGATCTCAGGTGTGTTCAATATCAAACTTGGTGTTATATTGATTACACTTGACAGGTGAAATCACAAGTACTAAGCTAAGCAGAGAGGTGATCTCAGGTGTGTTCAATATCAAACTTGGTGTTATAGTCTGATATATAAGACTGGAAAATCACCTAGGTATAACTTTGATTAGTACTTTAGCCCTTACCACAGAAGCTTTGGCCAGTGTTCTATGTACAATAGTAATGCAGTCGATCATTTCCACTAGCCCTTACCACAGAAGCTTTGGCCAGTGTTCTATGTACAATAGTAATGCAGTCGATCATTTCCACTAGCCCTTACCACAGAAGCTTTGGCCAGTGTTCTATGTACAATAGTAATGCAGTCGATCATTTCCACTAGCCCTTACCACAGAAGCTTTGGCCAGTGTTCTATGTACAATAGTAATGCAGTCGATCATTTCCACTAACACTTACCACAGAAGCTTTGGCCAGTGTTCTATGTACAATAGTAATGCAGTCGATCATTTCCACTAGCACTTGCCACAGAAGCTTTGGCCAGTGTTCTATGTACAATAGTAATACAGTGGATCATTTCCACTAGCACTTACCACAGAAGCTTTGGCCAGTGTTCTATGTACAATAGTAATGCAGTCGATCATTTCCACTAGCACTTGCCACAGAAGCTTTGGCCAGTGTTCTATGTACAATAGTAATGCAGTGGATCATTTCCACTAGCACTTACCACAGAAGCTTTGGCCAGTGTTCTATGTACAATAGTAATGCAGCGGATCATTTCCACTAACACTTACCACAGAAGCTTTGGCCAGTGTTCTATGTACAATAGTAATGCAGTGGATCATTTCCACTAACACTTACCACAGAAGCTTTGGCCAGTGTTCTATGTACAATAGTAATGCAGTGGATCATTTCCACTAACACTTACCACAGAAGCTTTGGCCAGTGTTCTATGTACAATAGTAATACAGTGGATCATTTCCACTAGCTCTTACCACAGAAGCTTTGGCCAGTGTTCTATGTACAATAGTAATACAGTCGATCATTTCCACTAGCCCTTACCACAGAAGCTTTGGCCAGTGTTCTATGTACAATAGTAATACAGCCGATCATTTCCACTAGCCCTTACCACAGAAGCTTTGGCCAGTGTTCTATGTACAATAGTAATACAGTCGATCATTTCCACTAGCCCTTACCACAGCAGCTTTGGCCAGTGTTCTATGTACAATAGTAATACAGCCAATCATTTCCACTAGCCCACACTAAATTATTTTGACGGCTTCACATTTGCAGAAACAATAATGATTTTCAATTAAAGTTAAAGTTTGCTTAATGACACCACTAGAGCACCATTGATTAAGTAATCATTGGCTACTGGATGTCAAACATCTGGTAATTTTTCCTAATGCAGCAAGGGATCTTTTCTATGCACTTTGCCACAGACAAGAAAGCACAAACCACAACCTTTGACCAGTTGTAGTGCATTGGCTGGAACAAGAAAACCCCCAATAATTTTAATGAATCCACTGAGGTGGTTCGATCCTGTGATGCAAGCATCTAAAACAAGCGCTCAACCGACTAAGCTAAATCACACACCCATCGGCTATTGGATGTCAAACATTTGTTAATTTTTACATATAGTCTTATACAGCAAACCCGCTATATTTAAATGATTTACCTACCATAAATTGAGTCATACAGTGTGCACATTGTTTTTTCGGTTCATACTGAACCAAAAAATAATTGCGGTTAATTCTTAATAAAATTCTAAAATATATATTTTTCTAATTTAATCAAAACTTCCAAACAGAATGGTGAAAAGTTGTGAGTTTTGTATTAAAAGCACCAAATTGAGTATACAGGCAGTTAAAAGTTAAAGTTTGTTTTGTTTACTGATACCACTAGAGCACATTGGTAATTTTGGACACAATGTCTTAGAGAAATCCGTGGGATCTTTTATATGCACTTTCTCACAAACAGGACAGAAAAACCTGTATGAAAAACTGAGGAATAACTCACATAACACAGTACTGGAAGTGATCAAGATAGTCCGCAAGTACAAAAAAGCCGAATTCGTCCATAATCTTATAGTCAAGCATGTGGTGACTGTTCTGATAGTACTGGAGCATCGAGGTCACGGCACAGACCTTGTGTTCCGGCGCCAACGGCAGGAAGCAGATGTCTTCAAGGGACACAACTCCGTCGTCGTAGTCTGCCGTGATGGAACTTATTGCATTCTGCAAATCTAAAACCTGAACAAAGAAATAAGAAGAAAAGAACCCTACAAATTAGGAAATTAGTTTAAAAGTTGCATCAAATTATCAAATAGAAAAAGAAAATTAAAAATTGAAGAATCCAATCATATATGGCAGAAGGAAGCAGTTGCTCAGTTACCAGTTGCTCACTCACGAGTTACTCACGCACCAATTGCTCACTCACCTGTTGCTCAACTCACCAGTTACTCACTCACCAATTGCTCACTCACCTGTTGCTCATACTCACCAGTTACTCACTAGTTACATTCACCAGTTACTGACACTCACCGATTGCACACAATTACCAGTTACTCCCACTCACCAGTTACTCACACACACACACCAGTTACTCACACTCACCACAGTTGCTCACTTTCCAGTTGCTTATGCTAGACAGTTGCTCCCACTTGCCTCGTACATACCCAAATTTGTTTTCGCCAAGTTGTAGTTTAGTATGTGTTAGGTACTTTTTGTTAGCTATTTTTTACATAACGAAATGTTTCAAGACCATTAACCTGATGTAAGAAATCCTTGTCGAAGATTGGACTGAAGTACGTATCTTCAGTCGAAGAACCAGTGTTGTGCCGAACTTTCGAATGGTTTCCAGTCCGAGTTATAATCAACTGCTCCGTTCGATAGAATGGACTGAAAATGAAAAATATTGTACGTCTTAATAAGAGTACCGGTGAGGTACATGATACGGCTGTCAGGAGTTTGATGGAAAACCACAGATATTAATGAATATGTATGTTATGGGTACGATTCAATTCTAATTATGTGAAATTTTTGCAATGGGATGGATGAACAGTTCACTTTGGATCATCTCCCCTGCCCTTCACGTTATATATTATCCTTTATCATCCATTAAAGGCTTTTGTAGGATAGATCGCTGGCACTATAATTTGTGATATCTCCTGCGATATTCTCTGTAGCAGATATCGCTTCTTATAATCTTGATTGGTCAAATTTTAATCACAAGACAGTATTTTGTTATGTCACTGTGCTTGTTTCAACGCTAAACCTGTCATTAGTGATGTTACGCTACTGCCATTCTGCTAGTTAACGAGTCTACTGCTGCCAAATATAGTGACATTCAACCCACATTACTGACATTGTTTACAACTATCGCAAATGAAAAGAATGATAATGGATAATAAAAAGAATACCCCACTCGTGCCTTGTGATATCATAATTTATCAGTATTCGTTGATAAAAGTATAAAAACCGAGGCTTGTGCTGATAAATTATGATATCACAAGACACTCGGGGAGTATCCTCTATGTCTTACAACCTACTTATTAAGGAGAAGGGTTGTTCGGTCCACCCCCACCCCCTCCCAAATAAAAAATCCTGGCTATACTATGGGATATATAGGATTAATTAATAGCAAAATCAACCAAGACTAAAATCATTTTTATTCCAGTCCCACTACTTTTGTCTATTTACACCAAAGCCAGACGACATTCCCAGACGACACTTGATTGACAGGTGCCACTGCAGTGAACTCAGTGGCATGATGTGGGAGAACTGCGATTTTCGATATCAAATTTTGGCCTTATGTAAACAGTACTGGAGATATCAACTTGAAATTTTAGCTAATAACGGACATCCATCATGTAAATTTTTAGAAAGTTTCAAAATGTGTTTCTTGATATATGAGGTGTTAAAAGTTGAGTGCGGGTTTTTTGGCCGCCCGATATATATATTATAGCCAATGCGGAATAAATCTGTTGGCTATGACGTCATTACCTTCAACATGGGGAGTAGTACGTCATTGGTAATATATGACGTCATATTAATGCGAGTCGGTTAGTTTTAGATTAATATTTTGTTATAAAACCTTCATTATAAAAGCTATCTTGTTAATTTGTAGTGTTAAATTTTATTTAACACATGAAACAAGACATGGAAAATATGATAGTGTAGTTTATTTATGATAAAATGGTCAAATAAAGAAGTTACTTTTGCCGCCATCTATCTTTGTTCATGTAAAATAATAGTTTATTTACAGGGTTCATACACTTTATCAGTAACCAAATTCCATGACTTTTCCTGACGGGCTGCTATGTTTTACATGCATCAAGTGATTTCAGTAAAGTAAATAATGTTGCTACTTTGCTTTCTTCAATATGATACAAAACATATAAAAGTTATTAAAGCTTGAGGTATTTCCATTAGTCACCTAATATCGTATAGATCCTTTTTCATGGAAAATGAAAATTTATCTAATATATATATATATATTTTTTTGCTACTTAAATTTTAAAACTATATGTAGTAAAAAAATTAGTTAAGATAGATTTTAATTTTTCATAGACTTTCCATGACCAATATCAAAATTCCATGACTTTCTGGGCCTGGAAAATGACATTTACAAATTCCATGACTTTCCAGGATTTTCATGACCCGTACGAACCTCGTTTTATTGAATGGATGGGAGAAAAAGACTCCATCGTATGCGGTCATGTGGGATAAAAAAAAGTACACCCGAGGTGGTGGAAATTTCAACCCGGGATGAGGCTATCCCACATGACCGCATATGATGGAGTCTATTAATCTTCATAGGGAATACAACAAAAAAAGTTAAAGCATGTTTTGCTTAACAACACTACTTGAGCACACTGATTTGTTAATCATCGGCTATTGGATGTCAAACATTTGGTAGTCCCCGACAGCCTTACAGGAAACCTGCCGTATACTTTCCATAGTAGAAAGGGATCTTTTATGTGCACTTTCCCACAGACAGGTCACTACATACCATGGCCTTTGATTTATCCATCATGGGGCACTGGCAGAGATGAGAGGAAAAAAAACCTAGTCCATTATCAATCTAGCCATCACACTTAGGGACCGGTCAGAGATTGCATCCACTGTAAGACGTTTCAGACTATTCCAACATTTTTTCATTTGAAGCAACAGATATTTAATTTTATATGCACCATCCCACAGACAGGATAGCACATACCACAGCTGTTTATAATAATTTATATATCAGTCATGGTGCACTGGTTGGAATGAGAAATAGCTCAATGGGCCCACTGACAGGTATCGATCCTAGACCGACCGCGCATCAGAAGCGTGCTTTACCGTGGGCTACGTCCCACAAATATCCGCTCAAAATACTTACGCAAAGTGATTATCGAAGTAGTTTTTCTCTTCCCGAGCTTTACTTCCAGGTGCCGACCACAGCTTGACGGGATCCGTTATCACCGTGAAGTAGACCAAACCACACGAGAATATGACGATGACGACGAAGCTGACTGCAAGAACGGTTTTGGGGTAGCGCGCGCACATCGTCCCCCACCGCGTGAAGTACCGCTCAAACAGTGTGTCCATCCGTGCGCCAAACTTCTCCAAACAGCCCAGCTGCTCGTACGTGATCTGAGAATACGAATTCTTCCGCCTGCGCTTCCGGCCTGTTTTGTCGATCTTGTAAATACTGAACCCCTCGGAATCTTCTTCCTCGAGTCCGTCCAACGACAGCGAATCCTGCACGATAATGTTGTAACAGATGGTGTACGTTCCAAAAAAGATGAGAAAGACGACGAAGATCATGGTGGCTATGAAACCGTACCCGTCAAAGTGCAGTATGGTGAATGGCGGTGGTGGCGGTGGAGGGGGTATGGACGGGGTGCACGTGGCAGGGCAGTCCTCGCAGCTGCATGGGTGGGAGTGGTTGTCAAGGGCCTTCCAGCACGGCACGATGGTGGCGTTCATTGGAACGAGCGTCGTGTTGTCTGGGTAGTGTAGCGTCTCGTCCGTGATGTTGAAGTTGATCTGGAATGGCGTCTGGCCGTTGCTCGTACTGCCCATGTAGTCGAGCCAGTTCTGTGGCGTGCACTGCGCGGCCGTCTTCCCGCAGAGGGCACTGATCGCGGCCACGTTTGCGCTTGGCATCTGGACGTGCCTGCAGGAGTTGAACATGCCGACGCCAAAGTCTGAGGAGATGGAGACGTTCACGCGCTTGATGGCAAGCGTCCCAGGCTTGGTGCCCGGCTGCGTGTCGTTGGGGCTGGCATACATGAACGAGCTGTGGTGCGGCGCACACGAAAAGTAGCAGTACAGGTTGAGGAAGTTGTGCAGGCACGTCGGACATCGCGAGAAAAACTGACGCGGGACACCCATGCTCGACTCCAGACTTGCAATCTGTTTCGGCGTGCAGCAGGTTTTCACCTGTTTGCCACCTGTTATAAAATAAAATAAAACATTACAGATTATTATAATCGGGATCTTTTATATATAGGATAACAACTGCAATTAAGAAAAAAACATGCCATTGAAAAAAACCCTGAATATAATCCAAGGCAAAAAAGTGTCAAGGAAATTTATTAAATAAAATAAAACATTACAGATTAGTATAATAGCAAGGGATCTTTTATATGCAGGATAACAACTCCTGTAATTATGAAAATGTCCACAGCAAAAAACATGCTTCAAATATAATTCAAGGCAAAAAAGTGCTGTGGAAAATTAAAAACTCCACAGCATGCCGACTGCCACAAGCAATGGCAGGGTTTGGGACAGTACATACCACCAACTTTGTTACACCAGTTGTGGAGCACTGGATGGAATGAGATATAGCCCAATCGGCCTATCAACTGCAATTCACCCAAGACCGACCTAGCATCAAAATAAAGTTAAAGTTTGTTTTGTTTAATGACACCTCTACAGCACATTGATTTATTAATCATCTGCTATTGGATGTCAAACATTTGGTAATTTTCACATATATAGTCTTAGAGAGGAAATCCACTACATTTTTCCATTAGAAGCAAGTGAATTAGAAGCAAGTGATCTTTTATATGCACCATCCCACAGACAGGATAGTACATGCCACCACGTTTGTCACACCAGTTGTGGAGCACTGAATGGAACGAGATATAGTTATAACTGACAAGCAAACAGAGAGCACATTGATGTATTAATCATTGGCTATTGGATGTCAAATGATTGGTAATTGTGACACATTGTCTTAGACAGGAAACCCACATTTGTTTCACTAGTAGCAAGGGACCTTTTATATGCACCATCTCACAGACAGGACAGCACATACCAGTCTTTCATATATACTAGTTTGGTGCACTGGGCCCACCGACTGGGATTGATCCCAGATTGAAGGAAAAGTTGATAATGTTACTTTGAGAATGTTTAACGGTACACCACATAACCTACAGTCACTCCACATGCAGGGGTGCAGAAAGTACTCGTCCGTTCGTCAAATGTTAGTTGCGTTTATAACCGACAAGCAAACAGAACAACGGTCCTTGAGAAATCTTGTGCCATGTATAATGGGTTTTTAGAAAGGTTAAAAAGTAGTTTAAAAGACTTAAAACTTCCTGTAAAGAGTCAGTGACATGTAACAGTAAAACACAATCTTCAGTTATCAATCATTTATCAGTTAAATATATATACTAGCCTCTGTGGCATCGTGGTTAGGCCATCGGTCTACAGGCTGGTAGGTACTGGGTTCGGATCCCAGTTGAGGCATTGGATTTTTAATCCAGATACCGACTCCAAATCCTGAATGAGTGCTCCGCAAGGCTCAATGGGTAGGTGTAAACCACTTGCACCGACCAGTGATCCATAACTGGTTCAACAAAGGCCATGGTTTGTGCTATCCTGCCTGTGGGAAGCGCAAATAAAAGATCCCTTGCTGCTAATCGGAAAGAGTAACCCATGAAGTGGCGACAGCGGGTTTCCTCTCAAAATCTGTGTGGTCTTTAACCATATATCTGACGCCATATAACCGTAAACAAAATGTGTTGAGTGAGTCGTTAAATAAAGCATTTCTTTTTTTCTTTCAGTTAAATATATGTAATATTCATCATTAAAAGTAGAGGTGCTGCTTTTCTGCGATCATCAAAGCAAATTTTTTTTTAACAAACAGAATAGCAGAACCCCCCTCTCTGAAAAACAGTTCATGGACTATGGAAACACTGCTACAGGGCCAAATCATGCCCTTTCTCAGGGCTTCTGGAATTTTTATAAAATTCACTAGCCATGGGATCAATGATTTAAAAAACTCGCTACGATTAAAAATTAATACATTTTATTAAATAATAGTAATAATCGGATATGTCACTTAAAGAGGGAGATAGATCTTAAAAACACTAACATTGGAAGATCAGGTGGGGGCAGGATATTCAATTTTATAAAACAGACTTAACTGCAACATTTGACCAAAACATTCACTAGCCATCGGGCATGGCAATATTAGTTATTTACTAGCCCAACATTGAATATCACTAGCCATGGGAGTGGGGCTACCATAATCTAGAAACCCTGCCTTTCTGCAAGTCCAAATTTGTTCTCGCGTACCTGCCATGTTGTAGATGTCTGGACAGTAGGACTTCAGGACGCCGAGAGCGTGTTTGTCGGTGAGAGGTTTCGCCGTCCCATTGTACCAGCAGTTGAGATCTTTCCCAGTGGTCTCGTCAGTCCCACACGTGCCATACCAGATGCAGTGGCCCTCTTCGTCACTTTGTGACCATGTCTGAAACAAGGAAGAAGGAAATGGTTTATTTAACGATGCACTCAACACATTTTATTTTCGGTTTTATGGCATCAGAAATATGGTTAAGAACCACACAGATATTGAGAGATGAAGGAAATGTTTTATTTAACGACGCACTCAACACATTTTATGGCATCAGATATATGGTTAAGAACCATACAGATATTGAAAGGAAACCTGCTGTCACTTCATGAGCTGCTCTTTTTGATTAACAGCAAGGTATCTTTTATATGCACCATCCCACAGACAGGATAGTACATACCACAGCTTTTGTTAAACCAGTTGTGGAGCACTGGCTGGAACGAGAAATAGCCCAATGGGCGCACTGGCGGGAATTGATCCTAGATCAATCGCACATCAAGCGAGCGCTGTACCACTGAGCTACGTCCCGTCCCATGTTTGAAACATGTTAAAACGTTTGTTTTGTTTAACAACACCACTAGAGCACATTGATTTATTAATCATCAGCTATTCGATGTCACACAATTGGTAATTCTGACTCATGGATATTCTGTATTGAGTTAAAAGCTAAAGTTTGTTTTGTTTAACAACACCACTAGAGCACACTGATTTATTAATAGGCTATTGGATGTCAAATGATTGGTAATTTTGACATATTGTCTTAGACAGGACACCCACTACATTTTTCCATTAGAAGCAAGTGATCTATATGCACCATCCCACAGACACCGGCCTCCGTGGCACAGTGGTTAAGCCATTGGACTACAGGCTGGTAGGTACTGGGTTTAGGATCCCAGTCGAGGCATGGGATTTTTAATCCAGATACCGACTCCAAACCCTGAGCGAGTGCTCCGCAAGGCTCAATGGGTAGGTATAAACCTCTTGCACCGACCAGCGATCCATAACTGGTTCAACAAAGGCCATGGTTTGTGCTATCCTGCCTGTGAGAAGCACACATAAAAGATCCCTTGCTGGCTATCGTAAAAGAGTAGCCTATATGGCAACAGTGGGTTTCCTCTAAAAAAAAAACAGTGTCAGAATGACCATATGTTTGACGTCCAATAGCCGATAAGATTAAAAATTAATGTGCTCTAGTGGCGTTGTTAAATAAAACAAACTTTACTTTCATCCCACAGACAGGATAGTACATACCACCGCTTTTGTCACACCGGTTGTGGAGCACTGAATGGAACGAGATATAGTTCAATGGGCCTATCAACGGCGATTAATCCAAAACTGATCAAGCATCAAACTAAAGTTAAAAGTTTGTTTGGTTTATGACACCACTAGAGCACACTGATTTATTGGAAAAATATCTGCCCGGTCCCTCCCTACCCTAACCCCAAAAACCCTAAACCCTAACCCCTAACTAAAAATAATAATGGAGGAGACCGGGCGGATATTATACTGATTTATTAATTGTCTGCAAACTGGATGTCAAATATTTGGTAATTTAGACATAGCCCTAGAGAGGAAAGTTGCTAAACATTATTCCATTAGTAATAAGGGATATTTTATATGAACAACCCCACAGACAGGATATCAACCCCACAGACAGGATATCACCCGGTTGGATTATCTTATATGAATCGATAACAAAGATATGGCCCAGACAAGGATTTCTTTTTGTGCAGTGATGGGTAGGTCACAGTGACTTAGTTATGGTATACGACACACCACCCTCCTAAGTTGTATTTGCATGCAAAGTTTGATGATCCTTTATGAACTGATAAGATAGCTAGATAGAAAACATATTTTACTGTACAAAGAACAAAAGAATCGGGCACAAGTCTGACAACTTACAAGCCCCTCTTCTACGATAGATATACTGAATGGCATAAATATTGCAATAGGTATTTTGCTGATATTTTCTTATAGAAATGTTATTTCATCTATATTAAGATTGCAAACAAATGTCATATTGGTAACAACTGTAACTGAAAAAAGATATTGTTCAAATTGGAGATTTTTAAAAATAAAATGTGGTTTTAAACAAAAAACACAGCTTGGCTTTTTGGCAATAAAACAGCAATTTTTTTTAATTACTTAACACGCAATATTAAAAAAAAACAATTTTTTTTTTTTTTTATAAGACGAGAGCAGGCAACGCACATGCAAAATGATTTTCATATGCAATGCTGTGTTGTTGCAATAAACACACAAGTTATGCTTTTTACTGAAAAATCCTCTTTCACTTACAGTTGTTACCAATATTTCATTTGTCTGCAAACTCAATATATATGATCTGACAATTCTATAGGAAAATATTCAGTGAAATACTCATTGCGTTATTTATGCCTCTCAGTATAGATATGCTCTGGAAAAAAAACATTTACGGATGAACATACAGACAGACAGACAATATCATACCATGATACGACCTATCAAAGAAGGCGTATAAAATAATATTACAGGGAAGATTTTGTTCAGTATCACATTGCGATTTGTTACGCACGTTTCAGAGATCATTACACAATTGCAAAACATTAAAGAGTAGTTGCTAATCAATTTTTAATTGACTAGAAATACTGCTATTATCAAGATTTTCAAAATAAAATGTTCCCTGCATTATATCAAATGTGTTATAAATTGAAAATGAGGCTAATTTGGAGATTTCTTATGACCTAGTGTGTCGTAATTACAGACAGTACTGTATTCCATACGCAGTGACTATGTACTTGTATTAACTAAACATATCAACATAAAAACATGTTTTGACTGTTTTACACATAACACATATTTTATTTAGTCAGGGCTTCTAGAATTTTTATAAAATCCACTAGCCATGGGATCAGTGATTTTTTTAATTTACTAGCTACAATTAAAAATTCATTAGCCCTACTTAAACTTAAGTTAATACAATTTTACTAATAGTAATAATGTCACCTAAAGAGGGAGAGGGAGATGGAGCTTAGATTAGGGGATGGGGTCAGGATATTTATATTTACAAAATAGACTTAAAAATTGGACAACTTTTTTTGGTTACACAACGCTGTTCAGTACACCCATCCCCAGTAACGCTACATAACATTTAGACATACACCAACCAAACCCTCGAGCGTTACGTAATATCTGAATAGCCCCTAATAAATTACATCCTTTATGTCGCCATGTGTTTAACAATTAATCATAACAATAACAGGACTTCTAGAACTTCTAGCCATGGGAAAGGAAGGAAGGAAACATTTTATTTAACGACACACTCAACACATTTTATTTACAGTTATATATGGCATCAGACATATGGTTAAGGACCACACAGATACTGAGAGAGGAAACCTGCTGTCGCCACTTCATGGGCTGCCGTACTCTTTTTCGATTAGCAGCAAGGGATCTTTTATATGCACCATCCCACAGGCAGGGTAGTACATACCACAGCCTTTGTTATACCAGTTGTGGAGCACTGGCTGGAACGAAAAACAGCCCAACGGGTCCACCAACGATGATCAATCCCAGACCGACCATGCATCAAGCTAATGCTTTTACCACTGGGCTATGTCCCCCCCCCCCCCCCCCATGGGATCAGTGATTAATTAATTTTTTTACAAGCCACGATTAAACGTCACTAGCCCGACATTATTTTAAATTAATACAATTTTATTAAATAATAGTAATAGTTGGATATGTAACCTAAAGAGTGAGATAGAGCTTAAAAACTAACATTGACATGATTGGGAGGTTGGGGCAAGGGCAGGATATTCATATTTACAAAATAGACTTAACTACAACATTTGACAAAAAAAATAGGTTCACTAGCCGTCAGGCATGGCAACAGTAGTTATTTACTTGCCCAACATTGAATATCACTAGCCACGGGGGTTGGACTTTCCTTTGGCACTGTCATGTATTGAGTTAGCCCTTAACAGTTAGGGTTAGGATTAGGGTTAGTGACTGTCAAAAGAAAGTCCTTCCCAGGCAACTTACCGCTTTAATTATTACTCCAGAAAAAAATATCAGTATAATAGCAACACCTGACCGGTGTATGAACGCCATGTCGTCAAAGAAATTTAGTTAACTTGGAAAGAACGGATGAATAATTGGCATGAGTCAAGCCTAACGTTGACGCCAACACACTGCGAACTTCTAAAACAACACTGGTTGTCCAAAAGGAAGTCGAGTATCGGATGATCGTGGTGTTACATACAAAAGTGGAAATGGACTTTGATACGAATACACACGATCAGTCGGCTCACAAACTCTGACCCAGGGCGAGACGTAGCCCTGTGGTAAAGCGCTCGCCTAATGCGCGGTCGGTCTGTGATCGATCTCCATTGGTAAACCCGGTGGGGGTCTAGCCAGTGCACCACGACTGTTATACCAAAGGCAGCGATATGTGCTGTTCCGTCTGTGGGATGGTGCATATTAAAAAAATCCCTTGCTACTAATGGAAAAATGTAGCAGGTTTCCTCTGTAAGACCTATGTCAGAATTACTAAATGTTTGACATCCAATAGCTGATGATTAATAGATCATGAGATCAATGTGCTCAAGAGGTGTTATTAAACCAAAACAAACTTTAACTTGGGGTACAGTGGCGCAGTGGTGAGGCCTAAGCCATCGAACTGCAGGCTGGTAGGTACAGGGTTCGTAGCCCGGTACCGGCTCCAACCCAGAGCGAGTTCTTTAGGGCTCAATGGGTAGGTGTAAGGCCACTACACCCTCTTCTCTCTCACCAACCACTAACCAACTAACAACTAACCCACTGTCCTGGACAGACATACCAGATAGCTGCGGTGAGCCAAGGACAGCGTGCTTGAACCTTAATTGGATATAAGCACGAAAATAAGTGAAAATGAAATGAATGTTAGACTGTCAGAATTACCAAACCAGTAGATGATGATTAACAGATATCAATGTGCGCTAGAGGTGTCGTTAAACCAAAACAAACTTTAACTTGAGTTCCCGCTAATGTAATTAAATCAAATCAAATCAAATCATTTATTTATATATGAATCATATAAACATGGCATGGTATACATTGGACAACATACATAATTAGAATATAAAATGTTAAGATCAGACACATAGTAATAATAATGATGACAATGAGTATATACTTGTAATAGTTATACGACATGTACACGTAAATGTGTGCAGTGTCACTGAGTGAGTATACGTGTTTATTCAAGTTGGTGTTGTAGTAGAGGGTCTGGTAAGTTCATTTTGCCTATGGTTGAACATTTCATAACAGAATTGTCCAACAGTTGGAGTTACTTGTTCTGGGCCGTCAAGAAGGAAAACACATTTTTCCAGTTCAGACAGAAATGTGAACTCAGAACATATTTGACCGACTTTATAGTATAGTATTTTTCTTAAATGCATATTTATTGGACACCGAGTCAAAAAATGAATCTCATCTTCTGGTTCTTTTTGGCACAGTCAAACATTAGTACAAGTCTACTAATTAGGCTATATTTGATGTTGATCATCGCTATATGTTTGCATTCATTTCATTTGAACTTATTTTCGTGCCTATATCCAATTAAATTCCTACTCGAACAGACGATGAAGACGGACGCTGTTCCATGCTCTCTCTCGTGTTACCCCCCCCCCCCCACACACACACACACACACTCCTGGGGGGATTAATTGCTTCGTATGGGACGCTGATAGAGTACCGCGTCGCGTACACCGAGTCACGGGCAACCGTGACTTTGGTGTACGGCGACTCTGCTCCACAAAGGAAGGAAAGAGGACCGAGGAAGAGGAAACGTGCGCCAGCGGGAAACAAAGCCAGCGGCGGTCCCTTCTGCGTCGTCGCCCCCAGCCCGACCGGACAAGCCAGCCAAGCCAGCTGAGGAAACCCAGCAAGCGAAGTCTGACGAGTCGACGCCAGGAAAGGAGCTGAACATTGCCATGTGCGAGACTCCACGGCCGGCGTATCCCGTTCCTGCACCTTCACCTTCGACTCCGTCGAGACCCCCATCCACGGGGAACTCCGTTGAGACGAACAAGGAAGTTGGTGTTGCGAAACGGAAGGCCGTCACTCCCCCGAGTGACCAGCCAGCCAAGGCACAGCCTTCAGCCTCTGGCCGAGGCAGGGACTTTGCCGCATGGAGTCTCGCTGTCAGCAAGATCAAGAGCCAGTACTCTAAGTACTTGGTTGGTGATACACCACACGTGGGCTCACTGCCGGGAGGTATCCAAGAGGGAAGTTTCAAGCGCTTCCCCGGCGGCAGTGAGGTGGCCATCCACGATACGGACTTACGAGATGGGACGCTCTGCCTAGTGGTGACGACGCGCCGGGAGGGTCTGTACAGACAAGGAATCCTTTTCAGGGATATGGACAACAACAACGTCCATAGAGTACTCAAGATCATCGCCGGCGTCCATTACGTCGAGCTAGCAAAAACCCTGCTAGGTCACAGGTGGAGGAAACTTGTGCCACACTTCAACGGCAAGCAGTTCATCTCGTCTCCGTAGGCGCCAACCTCCTCAAGAACGGCCTTAAAAAGGCCACTCACGTTGACATATAGATCGGACTTTTAGACCTTCGTTCAAAATTTTATGTCGAAATTACTTTTTTTTACAAATATTATTAAATAGTCCGATCCTCTCTTCTTTCTCTTATTCATTTTTGGACTGTCCTAAAATGCTCCAAATTATATAAATTTTCGACCGAGCAGTCAATTCTTTTTATTTTTGGCTTGTAACTTTTTATTTATTTATTTTTAATTCTATTAACTTTTTTCCCCCTCACTAATTGTTATTTTCGAAATTCTGCCCATTTTCAACTCTACCCCCCCCCCCCCCCCCCCCCCAACCTCCCATCCCGAGTCAGGCCACCGATTCTATCGGAGGTCGGACTCTGGGTGAGCGTGTTCGAAACCCTAGTGGTATATGGGCACGTTAAAATAGTTATCTATCTATCTATATCCAATTAAGGTCCAAGCACGCTGTCCTGGGCACACACCTCAGCTATTTGGGTTGTCTGTCCAGGACAGTGGGTTAGTTGTTAATTTTTAGTGGTTAGTGAGAGACTAGAGGGTGTAGTGGTCTTACACCTACCCATTGAGTCGTTAAAACTCGCTCTGGGTGGGAGCCGGTTCCGGTTCCGGGCTGCGAACCCTGTATCTACCAGCCTTATGTCCGATGACTTAACCACGACACCACCGAGGCCGGTTATATTTGCATGCACCATAGTTTGCCATCCAATAGCCGATGTATTTTTCGTGCTGGTGGGTCGTTAAACATTCATTCATTCATTCATTACTAATTACATTAAATAAAGTTTAACTGAAGTTTGTTTTGCCAGTTTAACCACACCACTAGAACACGTTGTTTTATAACTTATTGGATTAGCTATTGGATGTTAAACATTTGGTAATTTCGACTTGTTGTCTTCAGAGGAAAGCCACTACATTTTCCCCACGACCTAAAGTAAAGTTTGTTTTATTTAACGACGCCACTAGAGCATATTTATTTTTTATCTTATCATCGGCTATTGGACGTCAAACATATGGTCATTCTGACACTGTTTTTTTTATTTTTAGAGGAAACCCGCTGTCGCCACATAGGCTACTCTTTTACGACAGGCAGCAAGGGATCTTTTATTTGCGCTTCCCACAGGCAGGATAGCACAAACCATGGCCTTTGTTGAACCAGTTATGGATCACTGGTCGGTGCAAGTGGTTTACACCTACCCATTGAGCCTCCTTGCGGAGCACTCACTCAGGGTTTGGAGTCGGTATCTAGATTAAAAATCCCATGCCTCGACTGGGATCCGAACCCAGTACCTACCAGCCTGTAGACCGATGGCCTAACCACGACGCCACCGAGGCCGGTCCCACGACCTAGGCAATCATCTCATAGTGTGGTCGAAAAAAGAACTGACCGGGCATTCAAGACGCAGATCCTAGTTTCAACCCGTAAACCACTGACACTAAGTTTAGTTAATTTACAAACCTGTAACTCATTTGGATAAAATTACAATAGAGTGAAAGATGAGTCTGTGACGTTAAAACGGGAAATATAATTTAAAAAATAGACTAGAACTCGCATCAGTAAACCGCTAGCCTACTTCTCAGACGCACGTGCGTTTTTAAAAATATGACCCCCCCCCCCCCCCCCCCTTTTTTTTTTTTTTTTTTTGGGTGTTAGAAAGACCAGGATGACCAGAAACACTTCGGTTCTACGGAAATGGATAATCTAAATAATAAAATATAAGTAATGTTTTATTTCAATGATCATAAACGGCTCTAATAGTGAAAAGTATGCTGTAGTGTTTAACAACTAGGGTCTGTCCCTTTAAATATAGCCAAGCTATATGTTTGGTATCACTTGAAGCGCACTTTCATCCTCTATAACAAGGGGCTCCACGAGTCCAAAATATTGGACTCGAGTACTTGAAGGTCAAACTCGGCCCGGACCCGAGTACCCGACACTTACATCAGACGATAGTGAGATTAAGGAATAAAGTAAAATACTAGCATTATGCATCTTAATTCCAGCGCTGAACATGGACGCCAAATCATGCCATTGTATTGCATTTAGAAGTGTTGTGACGGACGGACGGTCAGTTTAAAAGGAGAAACAAGCACATGATCACACAATGATTGTATAACTTATATTGTTGATTATCTACTGCTGAAATTATTCTCATGCATTGTCCATTGTATTGTAGTTGCTCATTGTATTCCACCTTGTACGGGTACTCGAGTCCTGTGAACGGACTCCGAGTCATGCTAGACTGGACCCGTGCCCGAGTACTCGTGGATACCCTATGACTATAACATATCAAAAGCCTCAATTTGCCTTACTTGGGCATAATAAATAATGGCATCCGTTCATTTAAAGCATACTTTTTGGAATATTTTGTACTAGTCTGATTGAAATCAGCTCTATTGGTTTACCAGTATAATAGTTATTAACCAGTGGAGCTAATTTTAATCAGACTGATTTTGTACTTTGTATAAGACGGCGGCGCTGTGGTTAAGCCATCGAACATAAGGCTGGTAGGTACAAAGTTCGCAGCCCGGTACCGGCTCCCACCCAGAGCGAGTTTTAACAACTCGGTGGGTAGGTGTAAGACCGCTACACCCGCTTTTCTCTCACTAACAACTAGCCCATGCACTGTCCTGGACAGACAGCCCAGATAGCCGAGGTGTGTGCCCAGGACAGCGTGCTTGAACCTTAATTGGACATAAGCACGAAAATCATTTAAAATGAAAATGAAATGAAATAACGAGTTGTGTTACAATACCTGTAATACAACTGTCCGATATTCATGTATATTTAGTTATTTTTAATAATATAGGCCCTACAAAAGAGTTGACTCTATTCTGCCCCGGAGCAGACTTCTGGCTATCCAGAGCTCGGCCCCGGGACAGACATGCTTGAAGCTCTAGTGGCACATGAGCATGTAAATAATATACCCGACTCTATAAATTAATTTAGCATAACTAATATCAGGGACAGATTATGTTTTAGGTAAGGGGAGGGGGGGGGGGGGGGTCCGCAACAACAATATGTAAATATTTATAATTTGAAGTTGCTAGGGGGTCCGCCCCCCCCCCCCCCCCCCCCCCGAATTTTTTTAAAATTTAGAATGCAGGAGATGCATTCTCCTGCATTCTGGGAAGTAAATTTGAAATGTTTCTTTGCCTCAGTTCACATCGTCGGACTATTTTTATTTTTTTACACATCCACGGACGGACCTCGGCAGACTATGGCACACCCCCACCCCCTGCGTACGGGCCTGATAACACTGCCATGTTGTACCTGTCTCAGCCTCTATTAAACGTGTTTCTTTTCTGTTAATAATTTCAGCTTGGCTTGTCGTAAAAAGAAAAGAAAAAGGATTTTAGAAGTAACAAAAATGTTTTGTTTTGTTTCTTCTAAAAACTGTGTAAATTACAAAAATAAAATAAACAATGGTCAAAATAAATAAAACAGAACCATTGTTTTTCGTGCTCCACAACGCTTGGAATTGGCTCTTCCTGATTGTTTTATCTTACATGATACAAAACTGATAACCAACATCACTAGGAGACGTATTAACAATAGACCACATTCAAAGGCCAATCTGATTAAAATTAGCTCTACTGGTCTTAACCAGTAGATCTAACAGCATTGCGTGGACTCCCATGTCCAGGTGACATTTCATCTATAAATAACAATTTATGGGTATGGGTAACTGTATTTACGTGCCCCTATCCACGAGGGTTCAGGCACGCCCACCCCGGATTCAGCCTCTGACATCGCCAGTTGTCGATTCCGGGGCGGGAGGGGGGTGGGGGGAGAGGGGTAATTATAAAAATGCATGGGGTAATTTTTTTTTAAAATTGTGGTATGACCACTTACGAACTTAAATAGTTATATCATTTATAATTAGGGATCTATCATATTTATGTATTATCACTCATATATTTATAATAGCACCATAAATAAAAGCCTTATATCTTTCTATTATTTTAATATATAATTAGTAGGTGCACTTACTTAAAATTTCGATCGGGCAAATCTAAATAATTATATAATATAACTAATTAATTACTAATAATATTTATATATATATATATATTTTTATTTTATTAATTAGGCCCTGGAGGATAAAGGATTCGTAAAGCGGGGAGCACCGCGCCACCGGCAGTCAGGCGATCAAACAGGCGGGAGGCCCACTATGGTAAGTCCGGATTTCCACGGGGGGGCGTTCCGGGGGGGGGGGGGAGGCCTCCTACCAGGCTTCCCTATCGGCCAAAACCGCCAACGCCCTACCGCACCCAAATATGCACCCTACCACGGCGTCCCCCCCCCCCCCCCCCCCCCCCCCCCCCCAGGTTATCCATGTAACACAGGTGGGCCAGTATTTAGGATGATATGAATGATATGAAAATGGTAAATGATAAGCCCGCGAGCCGCCGTCTGGAGTGGTGGTGAAACGTATAAGATTCTTTGATGTTGTTGGTTGACTAGTGGACTGATTCAGTTATATGGTGAGGTGTCCTCGCCGCTCTCCCCAAGCATTCGTGAGCAATAACAATTTAAATATCGACCAATTACACTTCGCCTTTTATAGCGTTATTCGGGAGCATACAGATTCTAAAAATATCGGGCGAGACTATTTATGTAATAGGCGAACTTGTTGGTCTATTTCAACATCGAAAAAACAGGGGGGAAAGTGCAGTAATAAACTCTGGATTGTATACTAGTATAAACAGATTTTATGGCTATACCATCACGTTTTTGGGGGGGGTTTTCGTCTTGAAATTAGTTTCCGGAATATTTCGTAATTCACCCGAATCATTTCGTATACCCTCGGCATAATCCCGAATGTTTTCAAATTCTTTTCAAATTACTGGCATGATTTTGAAAGTAAGGTTTTGATTGGTCGAATGAAAGGTAAACTGGACATGAGCTCCAACGGGCTGCTGTTAGATCCACATGTAATAGTGGAGCTAATTTTAATTAGATTGATTCAAAGGCTTGAATGACTGCCTAGTCCTAATCAGACGTAGACAAAAAAAAGTTTGTTTTATTTAACGACGCCGCTAGAGCACATTGATTTTTTATCTTATCATCGGCTATTGGACGTCAAACATATGGTCATTCTGACACTGTTTTTAGAGGAAACCCGCTGTCGCCACATAGGCTACTCTTTTTACGACAGGCAGCAAGGGATCTTTTATTTGCGCTTCCCACAGGCAGGATAGCACAAACCATGGCCTTTGTTGAACCAGTTATGGATCACTGGTCGGTGCAAGTGGTTTACACCTACCCATTGAGCCTTGCGGAGTACTCACTCAGGGTTTGGAGTCGGTATCTCGATTAAAAATCCCATGCCTCGACTGGGATCCGAACCCAGTACCTACCAGCCTGTAGACCGATGGCCTGCCACGACGCCACCGAGGCCGGTACGTAGACAATGACAAGACTGTAGTAGCCTACGTGATCATGGGCCTAATTCACTAAACTCTTGCAATTTTGCAATCTCGCAGTGCAGTGCTAAAATACTTGTAAAGAGGATGTGTAACCATGTGGGTTTTATTGTTTTAATGATTTTATTATGCACAAAACACATGCACCTAATTCTTTGGCTAGGAGCTGTAGGGATATGCATTTACCTGTCTAAACATCTGAACTCTGACCAGGGACAGTGACGATCAACCAATAGATTGGCCAGCTGTGTTTGACCCAGTTGGTGGCTAGTCATTGTCACTCACCTGACATTCTTTCACATGTCACGATCTGCACAGGCTACGCACTCTTGGTATGCCTTTAAACTATACTGGGATAACTGGCGAGTTATATTACTATTTTACTAACATATATAAAGTACAGTTTATAAATTACAAATAAGGTTTAAATAAATAACTACTTCAATCAATATTTACTTTGATAGAGGAATAAACGGAATTAATGTAAGTATTAGAATTTGGGCGTGGCACCTACGCTGTAACAATAATGGATATTCCAATAGCCAAGCTATAATTAAATGAGTTATTATTGTTTTAGAAATGTATGTGAATATTGTGTATATTAAATTAGAATAGTATTAGTTTTATTTTGCTTGTTTCTTGTAGACGTTTTGACGGTTTTGATGTTACCGCCCTAAAGCCCACAGCTGAAGGTAATGGTATTTCAGTGTCTAGGTAAACCATCACCTATGAGGATAATGTTTTGTGTACCTTACTTTAATTTTATTAACTAGATATCGCCGTATGTGTAATTGTTTGCTGTAAATAATGATTTAAGATTACCGTCGATTGATTAATGTTCAGTCGTTTAACGTACGTTAATTCGATATTGTGTATAATGCTTATATTTGATGATTACTGTAGCGATGTTAAATATTGCTCATTGTATGGTTGTATATTTTGTTTAAGCGATTTGCTATTATCTGTAGATAATAACTGAGGTCAGGTCAGGTCATAGGGTTTTACGTGCACATTCAGAACAAGCTGTTGTAGCGCACGCCTGTCGTGGGCACAAGAGCCGGCCTTGGCCGGCTCCTCCGTCCATGACAAGAAAGGTGGGGGGGGGGGGGGGGGGGGGGCAGGAGGGACCACCTGCGCTGGCAGGTGCAAGGGAATGAATGAATGAATGAATGTTTAACGACACCCCAGCACGAAAAATACATCGGCTATTGGGTGTCAAACTATGGTAATGCAAATAAATAAAGTGATGATCAACATCAATATAAAAATTCAAGGTTTAAACAAAAACAGTGTAAAGAACTGTGCCAAAAATACAAATACAAATATCACAGAATTTTACGGACACCGAATTTTACTCTAAACTTCATTTTGTGCTGTATTGGTCATTCTCAAAGAGAATGTTACACCCCTGCACCACGGCGAGGTTACAGCACGCGCAGGGGAGGTGCAAGGGAGCACCAGCAGCCCGACTGAATCGGTAGCAGGCGGGAGAGGTGGTGGTGGTGCTATGGAATTTGAATGGAGCTGTTAATGCCAAAGAGAAAAGGTGCGCATTTTGTTGAGGAAATTTGGCGCAATTTTGAACGGTCGGTCGAAAGGTAAATGTGTGAGCTAGTATAGGTTTTAAATACTAGCTCACACATTTACCTTTCGACCGACCGTTCAAAATTGCGCCAAATTTTTAATGCGTTTTAATATGGTGTTTTAAGACTGTTTATGTATATAGTTGTGAATGTATTTTAATAATGCAATTTTTGTTTATAGGGTTTGACTGATTATATACCACTATTCTCCGGAATAAAGAACCCTATAAAATCATCTTCACCGAGTCCAGTTGTCTGTTCGGGGGAAGTAACATGCTTTGTTTAACAGAGCCTAAGATACCTTTGTAAATTAGGCCCCAGGGCCCTGTTCCACGAAGCGATCTTAGCCCTAAGATCATCTCAAGTGCATATGTTAGCTGTGCAGTTAGGGTGATCTTAGGGCTAAGATCGCTTCGTGGAACGGGGTCCAGGGCCGTATCTATGCACAATGCAGTTGGCATGGTTGATTCCATGAATCTCTATCTAGTGTCTGGTCTATAGGACAGCCACTCACGATTAGATCCTTTACTGGAGAGATCATCCTTATTGCACCGCCACTCTCCGACTAGTTTAATAAGCACAGGACAGAGCTAATCGGAACAAGTACAGCTGTGAGTACACGCACGCGTGATTCATTGTCATAACAGTGATGATATTTGGTGTTCGCAAAAGGCGAGTCTATCCTGCCTCACCGCGGGCACCCGCCACATGTACTGCCACCACAGCTGTCAAATATTGATGCTGAAACGCAAAGATCAAATCACCCGCTCTCAAATCGCATTTTCAGTATGGATTGTGGTCGAATCGTCAACAACAAACAACTGGTCTTTAGACACGATCTCAAACATCCAGAATCAATCAGTTTAGTCATTAAAAAAAACAAAAACAAAACTTTGTCCTCAATTACTTGAATAGGTAATATCCCGATTTGTTTAATATACAACTTCCATTGAAGTGGTTGCATGTAACCCCCCCCCCCCCCCCCCAAAAAAAAAAAAAAAAAAAAAAAAAAACAATCCCTGGATCTGCGTCTGTGATCAATAAACCGACACAACACTTTTAATAAATGTTTATTGATACAAAATATATAAAACCAAATTACCAGTTGAATAATTATTTACACCAAAAGCATGACATATCGATTTTAATGAAGATATCACATTAGCATGCACGCACACACCCACACCGATATACTATTTGGTATACGTTAGTGATATAGTTCACAAATATGTGACATACAGATATGCATGTACAGGTAAGTTTTTAGAAGAATAGTACCTTACTATAACCTACATAAGAACTGGGTTCACCAACCATCCACAAAGCCCACTTTGATCATTATTATTTAATATTATTAGTGCTGTCCGGTGTATCGGCGCACCTAAGCATTCAAAGACCATTTTTTATGTGAATACTGTGAAATACTTAATAAAATGTCTCTCGCCAATGAAGCAGTGCATAATCTGAGATACACTACAAATTGTTTTACGTCTATAGTAAATAAACATTTTAAAATTGTCCACAAATGTATCCAAAACGATTTGCATGTCCGGTGATTCGGCGCAGTAGATGTGGATCGGTGACCTGCTATTTATAAACCGCCCATGACCTCACTTTGTAGCCCATAAACGCTACACTATTGTCCCAGAATTATTTTAGTACGTTTTTGTTGTCTTGTTAAAAAAATATTACTATGAAAATAAACGATCACACATGACCCATCTCGTGATCGGTTTCGGAATCGAGTAGCACAGTACTGCAGATGCATACATGTTCGGAAAACACCGAGTTATCCCTTAAATAGTCTTCTTCATACATGTAGCATCTTTTACTTTAAATTTAAATTTAATTTAAAAATAGTAATAACTAGCCCCGGTATCCCCTACCCAGTTTCAGAACTATTTGATCAAACCTCAAGAATAAAATAGACTTTGAAAATTCCAATTAAATTTAAAAAAAAAATTAACAAAAAACACCAAACATTTCCAAAAAGTTCGTTTTATATTTACATGAAGATATCCACTACTCTTCTCGATTCTTTGTGTACTGCCACCTCACTTACTTTAATAATAATAATAATAATAATAATAATAAGCAATAGAGAATTACAATACAGACACACATAAATATATACATACATACATACATACGTACGTACACATATATATAGAGAGGACATAATAAACGAGTTACCAGTTATTATCAAATTTATGTATCGAGTGAAATAAGTTTCAGTTGTCACGAGCTTTAGCGATTGAAAAATGAAAATTATTTCACGAGTTATTTCATGTGTATTTTCTTCAAAATATCTAAATATGATTGCCAGAATAATCCGGCTTGTTGCACAAAAGTAGTGCGAGTTGGGGGGGGGGGGGGGGGGGTAGTAGGCGTGGCTTAAATTTTTTTGGTTCATCGAGATAGGAACAAAATAAAGTAAGCACCTTAGGACCAATCAGATTGCCGTAAAGTGTATAGACGCAAAGAAAATTTAATTATATAAGAATTGTTTCTCATTTTTTAGGAATTTATCGATGTATAAAAGTCACAAATGGTATAAAATCACGTAGCGTAGCGAAGCGATTTTATACTACATTTGTGACTTTTATACATCGATAAATTCCTAAAAAATGAGAAACAATTCTTATAATTACAAACAGTACAAGAAGTGTATCTTAAAACACTCAAAAATAATTTCTTTCGTTCTTACCGTCAACCATGTTCTGTAAATAAGCGTAGGAATACATGTATACATACTATTGGAAATTGTCCGCTAAAAATAAAAATAAGTATTGAATCAACAAAAACAGTGTATATATCTTTATTATAACTTCTTTTTAAAAAATGAAACAATTTCATGTGTAGATTTGTCTTGTGTTTTTCTCTCGCAAAGTGACCTTGATATTAACTTTTGTTTACGTGTAGTGACTGTTGGTGTTGTGCGATTATTTCGATCTTGGTCTTCCGTAATGACGTATTTTTATGAGGTTTATGGAAGGATAACGCTTGGTTTTTTAGTGACGTCAGCCAATCAGAATACAGTAAATCGTATAAATTCGGAAAGTTTGTAATTATATAAATTTAACACCAAAAAACAGACAGCCGTAAACGTAAACTCTTTAAACTACATGACGTCATTGTGTCTTTGCCAAATCACGATGACGTCATATTTAGTACCGAAAAGGCCATTGGTTTGTAAGCGTCAAATCATCCAATAGTATTGTTCGTTAAACCAATGCATGAAATTATGAATTTTATTTTCCCCGTTATGAGTGCCTGCTGGGGTAATAATTACAAATAATCATTCCCCTAATTAAGATTATAGGAAGACATTCAAAATATTACCATATTAAGCTTTAATATTTAATCCTTTTGTAACACTATTTGAAAACCCCCCAAAAAACCCATGCCAATGAGAGCTAAAAATTACTTACGTGATGGTGGTCATTTTGGAAACGATCCCTTACGCAAACAAATTCTTGAATCTAGGGGTAACCCATACTCATACCAATTGTCGAAGTCTATGCCTCTATAACAGGGCCTGGACCTGGGCAAGAAATAGCAATGAGGGAAATGCAGTCCATTCGTTTAGGTCTATCAGTTAAAGGGGCGCAATACTTGCCCCGGGCGCTGGCAACCCACGCTACGCCACTGCGTAATTGTGTTATATTTTAATTCCATAATTCACTAAAATATATCTCACATCGAGATTCTGATTTTCCACACACTGTCCCAAACTTCCCCCTCCCTCAGTCTTGTTTGTAGCAGGACATATTTGTTTTCTTAGCAGGGCATATTTCGTTTGATCTGCTACTTTTAAAAAATAACAGCAGGACGTATTTTACTTCCTATTTCAAGCTCTGCTGGACTACGTTTAAATTTACAAGCTAAGGGGAGCTAATTTACTACTCTCCTTGAACTAGAATCAGGGTATGATGGAGAGAAGAGGGATCGCTTCCTTAAATGGTGAGGTCTGCTACTTCACGAATGAGTCCAATAGTTTAAGGCAGCCATTAATTATTACAGGTACGGCAGTAACGCAACTACATACGTTTAATCATTTAAACAGTGGCGTACGAAGGTGCCAAAAAGGGGGGGGGGGCGGCACACTTTTATATTTACACACTTTTACACTATTATAAAGCAAAATACCTACCCCCCCCCCCCCCCCCACACTTCCTACGCGAGTGTCATTATTTATTCTGGCATCTTCTAATGGACTCTTTCTGTTGACAGGCTGAAGGTCATTATTTATTCTGATATCTTCTAATGGACTCTTTCTGTTGACAGGCTGAAGGTCATTATTTATTCTGGCATCTTCTAATGGACTCTTTCTGATGACAGGCTGAAGGTTTAGTGCCCTGAAAAGAAATGACGAAATCATATTAAACAAGTAGGCCTAGAAAGAATTGACTAGAAGGTTTCAATTTATTTTGGTGGTTAAGTCCTATTAAGGTTGAAGAACAATCTCTGAGGGCGGTCTGTCCAGGACCGTGGATTAATGGTTGGTGAGAAAGAAGCTAAATTTGATCATCATCACCTGTCCAGTTAGCTATGAACTAATTTAGGGTTACAGTAGTCACTTGGATATGAACCCAGAATCTATCACCCTTAAGGCTGGTGTGATTGTGAGAGACAGCGACAGAGACAGAGAGACAAAGGGGATGGAGTCCATTAGAAAGGGGATGGAGTCCACTGAAAAAGGGGTGGAGTCCAGTGGAATGGGTGGAGTCCACTGATATGGGAGTGTAGTCCAATGATATGGGGTGGAATGGGGTGGGGTGGGGGTGGAGTCCAATGATATGGGGTGGACTCCACTGATATGGGTGTGTACATCAGTGGAATGGGGGTGTAGTCCAATGATATTGGGTGGAGTCCTGTGGAATGGGGTGGGGTGGGGGTGGAGTCCACTGATATGGGGGCGTAGTCCAGTGGAATGGGGTGGGGTGGAGTCCACTGATATGGGGGTGTAGTCCAGTGGAATGGGGTGGGGTGGAATCCAATGATATGTGGGTGTAGTCCTGTGGAATGGGGTGGGGTGGAGTCCAGTGGAATGGGGTCCACTGATATGTGGGTGTAGTCCTGTGGTATGGAGTGGAGTCCAATGGTATGGGGTGGAGTCCACTGATATGAGAGTGTAGTCCTGTGGAATGGTGTGGGGTGGAGTTCACTGATATGGGGTGGAGTCCAATGGAATGGGGTGGGGTGGAGTCCAATGATATGGGAGTGTAATCCTGTGGAATGGGGTGGGGGTGGAGTCCAATGATATGGGAGTGTAGTCCTGTGGAATGGGGTGAGGGTGGAGTCCACTGATATGGGGTGGAGTCCACTGATATGGGAGTGTAGTCCTGTGGAATGGGGTGGGGGTGCATTCCACCGATATGGGAGTGTATTCCTGTGGAATGGGGTGGGGGTGGAGTCCACTGATATGGGGTGTAGTCCTGTGGAATGGGGTGGGGTGGAGTCCACTGATATGGGGTTTAGTCCTGTGGAATGGGGTGAGGGTGCAGTCCACTGATATGTCACAAACTAACTTCAGTAGATAGCCTTGGAAATACTCACAATATACATGTCACAAATTAACTTCAGTAGAAATACTCACAGTATACGTGTCACAAATTAACTTCAGTAGAAATACTCGCAGTATACGTGTCACAAGTTAACTTCAGTAGAAATACTCGCAGTATACGTGTCACAAGTTAACTTCAGTAGAAATACTCACAGTATACGTGTCACAAGTTAACTTTGGTAGAAATACAGTATACTTGTCACACGTTAACTTCAGTAGAAATACTCACAGTATGTGTCACAAGTTAATTTCAGTAGAAATACTCACAGTATACGTGTCACAAATTAACTTCAGTAGAAATACAGTATACATGTCACAAATTAACTTCAGTAGAAATACTCACAGTATGCGTGTCACAAAGTAACTTCAGTAGAAATACTCACAGTATACGTGTCACAAGTTAACTTCAGTAGAAATACTCACAGTATACGTGTCACAAATTAACTTCAGTAGATCTTTTTCTGCTTCATTTTGAATTTCTTCTGTGTGAATCTAAATGAGAAATTTTTTATTAACCGTGACTAACCAATGTGATGTAAAGAAGTAATGTAAAATACATATTATAATACAGTCTGTGTCAAACCGTGACTAACCAATGTGATGTAAAGAAGTAATTTAAAATACATATTATGATACAGTCTGTGTCAAACCGTGACTAACCAATGTGATGTAAAGACGTAATTTAAAATACATATTATGATACAGTCTGTGTCAAACCGTGACTAACCAATGTGATGTAAAGACGTAATTTAAAAGACATATTATGATACAGTCTGTGTCAAACCGTGACTAACCAATGTGATGTAAAGACGTAATTTAAAAGACATATTATAATACAGTCTGTGTCAAACCGTGACTAACCAATGTGACGTAAAGACGTAATTTAAAATACATATTATAATACAGTCTGTGTCAAACCGTGACTAACCAATGTGACGTAAAGAAGTAATTTAAAATACATATTATAATACAGTCTGTGTCAAACCGTGACTAACCAATGTGACGTAAAGAAGTAATTTAAAATACATATTATAATACAGTCTGTGTCAAACCGTGAAAAAGTTTGTTTTGTTTACCACCACCATCAGAGCACACTGATTTATTAATCATCAGCTATTGGATGGCAGGCACTTGGTAATTACGACAGACTTAGAGAGTCGACACTTTTCCATTAGTAGCAAGGGATCTTTTATAGTCACCATCCCACATACAGGATAGCACATACCACAGCAGTGTTCATTCTAGGACGCGTCATTGCCACTATTTTTTTTATGAATGGCCCAAAAACAATTATGCCAATGCGCCTGATGGCGCACATAAATTTGCCCAATATGCGCAACGTGTTTACTAAACCTCGGAGAGGCTGCCATATACACCTGGCCGTGAAATCAGAATAACCGTATCGGAACATCAGTAAAATTAGGCCGCGCTCGATGCACGATTCCCTCAGTCTCAGAAATGAGGAATTGCAAACGAACACGGTGGAACTAGACTCCATTACAGTCCTGCCAGTTCTCTTAAAATAGGAGGTGTGAGCAGAATCGTCACATGATGTCTCAAAGGTGGCTACCTCAACTATTAATAATACTAATACTTACTCCATTTAAAGTAACCCAAGGTACGTATTGATGAGGAGGTTGTAAAGCTTGAGTCTGAAGCGCCATCTGGTGTTCCCATTCATTTCCCTGTGTTCCGTTGGCGCACAATAAAACTTTGTTCAGTGGAATATTGGGATACATCTTCGCACACTGAAGAGTAAGAAAATAAACCACGATATAATATTACCGTAAATCAGGACGTGTTAGCGAGCATAAAATATTAGCGCAGGGAACATTTTGTTCAGTATCGCATCGAGATTTGCTACGCAAGTTTCAGAGATTGCTACACAATTTTAAAACATCAAACAGTAGTTGCTTATCAATTTTCTATAGACTATAAATATCGCTAATCAAGATTTAGAAAACAAAATGTTCCCTGTAGCAAATATAGTGATGCCATACAAAACGCTAATATTTTTTTAAAGATAAATTTTAAAAAGATAAATACTTTCGTAAAATTATTTTGTTGGTGATTAATTGAACACACAACATTGGTTGCATGCCACTGATAAAACTGTATGTTTAACAAACAACAATAGGTAATTAGCATGCACATTAATGCAATTTTTGCCAAATTTAAGTTGTCTGTAAGCTGCATAACATAAAAATAAATCTCTTTTTTTTTTCAGCGGAGCCTCATTTTGTTTTATGTAATATGCTGATCGCGTTACAGTTCTATGTCACTAATATATCATTTATGTTGATTTCACCCAATTTTAAAATCACTAATATTTTAAAATATTCAAATGTCCCTTTTATTCCTCGTTTAATTTGTTTTTCATTGGGACGCCCTTTTGATAAGTTGGTCTATGTGCTCATTTCCTATTTGACCCCCCCCCCCCTCCCCCTTAAATATTTCATGGATTTGCCCATGTAATACAGTATATTTGCAGGGTTTCTAGATTATGGTAGCCCCATTCCCATGGCTAGTGATATTCAATGTCGGGCTAGTAAATAACCACTATTGCCATGCCAGACAGGGCTTCTAGATTATGGTAGCCCCACTCCCATGGCTAGTGATATTCAGTGTTGGGCTAGTAAATAACCACTATTGCCATGCCAGACAGGGCTTCTAGATTATGGTAGTCCCACTCCCATGGCTAGTAATATTCAATGTCGGGCTAGTAAATAACCACTATTGCCATGCCAGACAGGGTTTCTAGATTATGGTAGTCCCACTCCCATGGCTAGTGATATTCAATGTCGGGCTAGTAAATAACCATTATTGCCATGCCCGATGGCTAGTGAAAAAACAAGTCAAATGTTGCTGTTACGTCAATTTTGTAAATATGAATATCCTGCCCCCACCCCAACCACCAATGTTACTGTTTTTAAGCTCTAGGTGACATATCTGATTATTACTATTATTTAGTAAATTTGTATTAACTTAAAGTAAAATAGGGCTAGTGAATTTTTAATTGTGGCTAGTAAATTCTTTAAATTACTGATCCGATGGCTAGTGGATTTTATAAAAATTCTAGAAGCCCTGATTTGCCAGTTATCTCGAACCTGCTTGGCAGCATGTAGGGGCAGTTTGATACTCTTCTCCATGCAGTGAATAAATCCAAACACTTTCGGTATGTTGTTCACCAGACGAATAGCACAGGTCTGAAAATTACAACAAATATTCAGAATTATTCAGAAAACAAGTATTGAATTTTTTTTTTTTTTTTTTTTTTTTTTACAAAAGTGTTTCATTCAACTTTAAGGCCTCCAGCCCACACTACATCTATTTTATTTTAAATGCTATACATTTATATATAAGCATGGTATACATTCAAGTTTCAATACAGTATTATATAAACAAATATGTGTAGTACCATTACATGTTGTTCACCAGACGAATAGCACAGGTCTGAAAATTACAACAAATATTCAGAAAATAAAAATCTTTAATAAATAAACCCAAACACTTTCGGTATGTTGTTCACCAAATGAATAGCACAGGTCTGAAAATTACGAAAAATATTCAGCATTATTCAGAAAACAAAATAAATAATAACCCGAACACTTTAGGTATTTCATACATTCAAGGGCCATAATTCTGTGAAAAAATTAGTAAATCACCATGAAATTCAAACTTAATCTTTAACAGTCAGGGCTAGCTCTGGCACTTGCTAAAACAATTGGCAAATTTTATTTTAATTTGCCGAAAAAATTCACTGTAATAATTGATATTCTGTTAAAAAATAACAAAGTTTCTGCAATTTTAAAAATTTTAATAGATAATTTCGCAAAATGTTCTTCTCACCCAGAGCTATCCCTGACATTACATGATAAAGTAATACACAAAATGTCAGCTCAATCTCTTAAGACATTGTGAAAAAACAGTCGTGATGAAACCTATAGTCCCCTCTCAGTGGCGGATCTAGAAAATCCATTTAGGGGGGCCACAATGACATGAGGCGAAATGCCAAGGGAACTTTTGGGAAGGTTTGGAGGGGGATCGTAAAAAAAATGAAAATTAATATATAATAAAATATATAAATGTCACAAATTTAGGGCGGGGCCTGGGCCCCAGCCCCCCCCCCCCCCAGATCCACCTCTGCCTCTGGTTGGACCAATTAGAGAACTGATAAGAATTATTAAAATACAAACCTCTATGACATTACCCACACACTCCTGTTTCCCGTGCTGACATTCAAACTTCCAGTGATTGCCTTCTTTTGTTTCCTGAAACATTAATATGTACAGTAGGGTGCTGTTCTAAGGGGCATAGGCTGGAAGGGTTCAGACGAAACACCCCCCCCCCGCTGAAGCAAATGATCCGCTTTTAGAACTAAAACATACAGGTTTATACATATGGAGTTTCTGGTGGTGCAAAAACAAAATAGAAAAAGGGTTCACTTGGTTGATATTCGAAATCCCCCCTCCCCCCCAGGTCCAGATCACACTATGCCCCTGGTTTTAAGTAGAGCTCGAGATTAGTGGTAGCCCAGGGTTTTCTGACTTCACATACAACTAAAATTAATCCATTTTCAAGAAAATCCTGGTGATGCCCATGGTGTTAAATTCAATTTTTGTTATAATATTAAACATAAATTGCATGTCACTGGAAAGAATAATGTTTCCCCATTTGTAATGTACAATGTAAAGTATATTGGACATTGTAATATATGTTGTACAATGTAATACGTATGGCACAGTGTATGTTGTACAACAAATGTATGATATACAAGGTATTAAAGCCGCACACCCTAGTTCCATCCAGCGAAAATAAATTATAATTTGGTTAATCTACAAACCTGTAACACACTTAGATCACGTTTTTATCAAATGGAGTGAAAAAGCAGGTTTTATATCGATAAATACCATGGGAATCCCCATGTCCCAATTGCTTGAAATAATTATGAAAGTTAGTATTCTGATGTCACGGTAGATGTCGCTCGAAGCACAACAATTTCTACGTCACGATAAATTTCACAGAGTGCGCACAGACTTGGGGTGCGTTCTTTTCACCTCTCCTGGACATGTTCCAACTGTTCTGTCTTGGTTGTATCCCCTCTCCAGATATCGTAAGACTTAGCAAAATTATTGGTTTTAAGGGTTTGTAACGTTTTGTATTGAGACACTTACTTGTCTGAACTTTATTGTTACTGAAAATGTTCACGAACTGTGAAGAAAAATCGCACAAATGAACAACAACAAATCGGATGTTGATTGCGCGAACCGTGCACGAGAAAACAAACCGAACCAAAATGATAACGGTCACGTGGTATACCAACGTCTGTGACACTGAAATGGAAATATCCTGTCTAAAAATAGATTAGACCTTGTCTGCTCAACGGTTTTTTCTCAAACATGCGTGCGTTTTTAAGAAATAAGAAAAATGCATTTTGTGGTATTACAAAAACCAGGATTACCAAAAAACACTTCAGGTTAATGGAAATGTATATTCTAAATAATAAACGGTAAGTAAAGTGCAATTTTATTTGTGAAAAAATGGGTTTAATAGTGAAAAACAACGCCGTAATGGTTAACAACTAGCCGTAACTAGGGTGTGTCCCTTTAATGTATGATTATACAATGGAATGTATGTTGTATAATGGAATATATGTTGTATAATGGAATGTATGACTATACAATGGAATGTATGTTGTATAATGGAATGTATGACTATATAATGGAATGTATGTTGTAGTACATTGTACAATGTAAAATATTTGCTTTCATGCCCCTCTTTTGAAGAAAACGTTTGCCTTGGTTCCCCTCCAACTTGCCTTGGTGCCCTAATGTTTGTTATCAAACTGGAGAAAACATTTCCCGTGCCCTCCCAATTTTTTTTTTAATTCGACCCCTTCACCTGATTATTTTATCAGTCTGGGCTTCTTGAATTTTTATAAAATCCACTAGCCATGGGATCAGTGATTAAAAAAAATTACTAGCCACAATTAAAAATTCACTAGCCCTACTTTAAGATAAAATAATTTTACTAATTAATAGTAATAATTGGATATGTCACCGAGAGAGAGAGAGAGAGAGAGAGAGAGAGAGAGAGAGAGAGAGAGAGAGAGAGAGAGAGAGAGAGAGAGAGAGAGAGAGAGAGAGAGAGAGCTTAAAAACACTAACATTGGGAGGCGGTGGTGGAGGAAGGATATTCATATTTACAAAATAGACTTAACTGCAGATTTGACAAAAATTTTCCAATAGCCGTCAGGCATGGCAAACGTAATTATTTGCTAGTCCAACATTGAATATCACTAGCCATGGGAGTGGGGGATATCATAATGGACTATTGGATCACCACCCAGATCCCCATTCCTTACCCATCCGATGCCGTATAGCCATAAATAAAATGTGTTGAGTGCGTTGTTAAATAAAACAGTTCCTTCCTTCCATTCCTTACCCTTGCATTGCCGTACGGAACAAGTGACAGATTCATGATGTGGCCGATTTGTTGGAAAACTCGGTAGAGCATTGTCGTCATGAAGTGTTTACAATCGGGACACAGGGACTCGTAATACAGAGTGAAGTTGACTGGTGGCGCCATCTGTACGGGAGTATTCCATTCCTTACACTGTTGGAAAACCTGCAAACAGAAAACAATTAATTAACAGGCATGAATCAAATGAGTAAATGAGAGAGATGGATGATTTAGTGTCTAACATATTATGGTTATTTTGACACTCGATTGAGATTGAGAGAGAGAGAGAGAGAGAGAGAGAGAGAGAGAGAGAGAGAGAGAGAGAGAGAGAGAGAGAGAGAGAAAGCGAGGGAGAGGGAGAGAGAGCGAGAGAGATTGAGAGAGAGAGAGAGAGATTGAGAGAGAGAGAGAGAGAGAGAGAGAGAGAGTGAGAGTGAGAGTGAGAGAGAGAGAGAGAGAGAGAGAGAGAGAGAGAGGGAGAGGGAGAGAGCGAGAGAGGGGGAGTAATGGGGTGGGTGTAAGTCCAAGTGTTATGTGGCGTTACAAGGGGTGGGGTGTGTGTATTGAACAGTGTTACGTAAAACAATTTTGTCTTCTCTTAAACATGCCATGCCATCAATATATAGTGTAGGTTTTTAGAGGTAAATGTAAACCCAAAACAATTATAAATCAAGCTGAAATGCTAGAATACATTTTAAAATGGCGCAAGTGAAAACACGCTGGGTTTTTTCCCATCAATACAGCAATACGTCACTTTAATGACATCATCGTAGTACACATGGGTATAAATAAACATTGCCACGTTGCATTGTCTGTGTGTTGGGGGGGGGGGGTTACCTCCGAGCGTTACATAATATTTTGGGGGGTGTATGGTCTAGCATTACAAGAGGGTGGGTGGGTGTCTAATTTTGCCAAATATAGTGTTATGTAATATTTGAACGGCCCCCAACATAATAACCATGAACAGTTTTTAACACTAAGCAATGTTTTGCTACATGTAATGTACCGGTATAAAGAAATGTGAGACCATTTACGTCAAACTTCACTTAGTAAATATCAAACAAAAACATTTGAAGGGTGTTTGTAATATTAATGATATTCTTAATCAGTTAATGTGCTATATAACACCTTGTAGTACAAGTCATAACCAAATACAAACGGTATGCGGTCAAAACGGCCCCATGATTAAACGGCCCTGAACATGTAAGTCAGAACGGCCAAAGAAAAAAGTCAAAACGGCCAAAGAAAAAAGTTAAAAGGGCCAAAGAAAATGGTCAGAACGGCCAATAGGTACTATCACGTTAAATTAATTCCCATTAGTAATAATTAGTAATCAATATAGCCTATATCACAGGCAGTTCAAAAATATGTATAAAAACAACCAAAACAACGGAATCACTGGTAACAATTTATTAGCCTACACAACGCAATATACTATTGCAATTAAGACCACCAATTAACATTTTATTTAACAACACTGATAGACCGACCCGGCCGTGCCCCCTGGACGAGTTCCATGTGGCGCTACTCGTCGGGGTATCGTGCGTGCCCGCCCTGTAATTCATTATTTTAATAATTCAATCACAGAAAGGGAAGGGGGGGGGGGGACCACCTAGGCTTTCCGGGTGAGTGCGTATCGTCTGAACGAGTTCCTAGTGGCGCTGCTCACCCGGGGGCCACAACGGGCCTGTCCCCCAATTTACTAATATAATTAAGACCACGAATTGACCTTGTATTTGAAAAGACCGATAGACCGATCTTTGATACCGTCGGCAGGTAACAGCAATTAGCCTTTTAACTTCTATAGTGAGTATCGAGTTTGTATAAAATCTGCTTTACAAACATTTCATGATACCATTCGTGTTTTTATTAGGTAATCGGTTAGGTATTTGGAGTGTTTTGTTAATTGTCAAATCAACAGGAGTAACTTTTTCTCTCTGCACTGGGTAAAAAAAAGATTGCCGTGAGTTAATCTTGAAAGAGAGCTCTTCCTTAAATATCAATAAAATACGGGTTTAATGCAACCATAGTTTGTAATAAATAGTTTTCATCGTAAATGTATTTGTTAGCGTTCCCTCTCATTTTTGGGGTTTGGGCTTTGAGGTGGGGTTGGGGTGGGATGCCCTTTGCTTGGTTCAATCTCTTGTATAATGGCTCGGGTGATGTGTTTGAAATGGTTATAATAATAACTATTCATGTTTCTCCAAAACTTACCTGTACTTAAAATCTAGATATTAACACAGATGTACTAGTACACTAACCACATATGTAGATTTTAAACTCTTTGTTTATTCAAACATAAATAAGATGCAGATAATATCCGTGTAGTGAGACCGTACTATAAAAACTGTCTTTGCACAGTTATCTTTCTCGACACTTTGTGTAGATGAAATACATTTTTGAAGTATTATATCTAAGGCCGTCTTGACCTTTTTCAAGGGCCATTATGACTTTTTCACTTTGGCCGTTTTGACTTTTGTTAAGGGCCGTTTTGACTTTTTCACTTTGGCCGTTTTGACTTTTTTAGGGCCGTTTTGACCAATTATTGTTAAGGCTGTTTAGTACTGGGGCCGTTATGACTATGATTCATACAAACCGGCCTCGGTGGCGTCGTGGTTAGGCCATTGGTCTACAGGCTGGTAGGTACTGGGTTCGGATCCCAGTTGAGGCATGTGATTTTTAATCCAAATACCGACTCCAAACCCTGAGTGAGTGATCCGTAAGGCTCAATGGGTAGGTGTAAACCACTTGCACTGACCAGTGATCCATAACTGGTTCAACAAAGGCCATGGTTTGTGCTATCCTACCTGTTTGAAGCACAAATAAAAGATCCCTTGTTGCCTGTTGTAAAACAGTAGCCTATGTGGTGACAGTGGGTTTCCTATAAAAAACAGTGTCAGAATGACCATATGTTTGACGTCCAATAGCCGATGATAAAATAAAAAATCAATGTGCTCTAGTGGCGTCATTAAATAAAACAAACTTTACTTTAAAGCCGCACACCCTAGTTCCATCCAGCGAAAATAAATTATAATTTGGTTAATCTACAAACCTGTAACACACTTAGATCATGTTTTTATCAAATGGAGTAAAAAAGCAGGTTTTATATCGATAAATACCATGGGAATCCCCATGTCCCAATTGCTTGAAATAATTTTGAAAGTTAGTATTCTGATGTCACTGGTAGATGTCGCTCGAAGCACAACAATGCCTACGTCATGACAAATTTCACAGTGCGCACAGACTTGGGGTGCATTCTTTTCACCTCTCCTGGACATGTTCCAACTGTTCTGTCCTGGTTGTATCCCCTCTCCAGATATCGTAAGACTTAGCAAAATTATTAGTTTTTGAGACACTTACTTGTCTGAACTTTATTGTTACTGAAAATGTTCACGAACTGTGAAGAAAAATCTCACAAATGAACAACAACAAATCGGATGTTGATTGCGCGAACCGTGCACAAGAAAACAAACCGAACCAAAATTATAACGGTCACGTGGTATACCAACATCTGTGACGTTTACACAGGAAGATTCCCTCTTAAAAAAGATTGTTTTTTTCTCGATAGCACGTCTTGTGAAAAAATGCAAAAAATGCATTTCATGGTTTTACAAACATCAGGATTACCAAAAAGCACTTAAGGTGTATTCTAAATAATAAAATGTAAGTAAAGTGCAATTTTATTTGTGAAAAATGGGGTTTAATAGCGAAAAACAACGCTGTAATGGTTAACAAATAACTGTAACTAGGGTGTGTCCCTTTAACCAAATACACATTTATTTTTGACCAGTAATCATGACCAAGCATGTTGTTAACAAGTATTGCCTTGGAAAAGAATCACTATTCAAGACATCATGGTATAAATGAAAACAATATGTATATTTTTAAATTTAAAATCCCCATTCCAGTAATAACGTCCCTATATCATCAAGATTAACGTTGACTGCAAGTGCTTGCACTTCGACTTGGAGTCAACGTTAATCTTGATAAACTACAAGGCCCCCCCCCCCCCCCCCCCATCCCAACAACAACCAAACAAAACTAATTTTTAAAAATAAATTAAAACCCTCCATGAACAGAAATATATTACAATCTCGATTGGTTACTAAAATTACTTAAGATCAGTTACTAAACTTGAATTGCACTGGAAATTGAAAAAGAGTGAAAGATAAACTTTTTGACAGAATTTTACGGTCTTACGTGACACGACTTTGCGATTTCCTTGCTGGAACACCACAACCTAGGAGGAAAGTTGCAACGTGCGTAAGTAGTCGCTACTACAACACACAAAACCAAACAAAACTTCATCACATCCATAACGAAATGTTCCTTCTACAAGTTGATTGACGAATATGCACGGTCACTATAATTATCAAACACACCGCTGTGTAATCATGTGACTGCAATGTTAATCATGTGACAATTCTAGTCACATGATAACAATTTTTGTTCTTTTATTGTTTTCTGCCATTTGTCTTGGCGATTCTCTGCACGGTCGGTTACGATAACAACAGCACAATAGGCTTTAATTAGTTGTGACAGACAGGGGATGAATGGGGTGTAAGGTTAGATAGCATCTAACATAGTTTAGGGATTTAATACAGAAGTGCATACGGGGAGTTACCCCAAGCATGGAATGGTAGTCATAGATATTAAACCTTGCAGCATTCTAAAAGTGTCACGTTCTGAATCTTATTGTTTATCGTTACAAGGACTTAGAACCTGTACGCCCAGGTCAACCTAACACGACATGGTGTCAGAATCCGGAGGTTTTTATAACAAACAAAGGTGAACTTTGGAGTATTTCCAGAAATAGGAAATCGCGGCCTCGTCTTGTCAGTTCAATTAGCAAAATTAGTTTGACATCAGAACGTTCCGCGCAAAAGATTCGCCGAATCAAGGGAAACAACCGCATTTGTAACTATCGTAACAGGACAGACAGAGTTATACCCCTTGAATTATTTGTCGGTTTTTCGTCTACTGTTAAATCAGTGAACATTAAAAACAAAAATGGCAGAAAAAAATGAGAACGGAGAAGTTGCTGAACAAGTGTTGACACACCAATTTCGACCTAATATTCCTGTTCCAAGTAAATTAGAGGTACATGCACGAAATATTGAGGTAGCATGGAGAAAGTTCAAAAGGCAGTGGAGCAGTTACGAAATTGCAACAAGATTAAAGACTGAGTCACCTAAACACCGTACTTCTGTCTTCTTGGCATGCGTAGGTGAAGAAGCCTTTGACATATTTGATGGGTTTTCTTTTGGACAAGATGACGATGCAAATGACATTAACAATGTGCTAAGAAAATTTGAGCAGTTTTACATAGGCGAAGCCAATGAAATATACGAAACATTTCTCTTCAACAAAAGGAACCAAGAAGAGTGCGAGACAATCGATGCATAGTAACTTCACTGCGGAAACTCGTCAAAACATGCAATTTTAATACATATGAGGACCGTATGTTCAGAGACAGGACAGTACTTGGAGTGAGAGATGACACAGTTCGTCAGAAACTCTTGGAGGATAGAAAGTTGACATTGTCATCGTGCATAGAAGTGTGACGAGCACACGAGTCATCACACATACAAGAAAAAGCAATTACGAGCAGTGCACCAGGGGTCATAGACAGAGTGAACAGGAGAAATAGCCCGGGAACCAAACATAATGTGCAACAAAAGAAATGCAAGAAATGTGGAAGGCCACATAAACCACATGATGTTTGTCAAGCCAAAGATGCCGAATGCCGTAAGTGTTCTAAAATGGGACATTATGCTGCAATGTGTTACAGCAAGGTTGGCAAGCCGGGTGGACAAAAAACTAGGTCTCACCGAGATGTTAGTGGTGTGACAAGATTCAAGAGAAAATGCATTTCTAGGTGCAGTTTCCAAGATGGGGGTCGCATCTTGGTATGTTAATGTTTTCATGGAGAACCAAAGTGTGCGTTTCAAGATGGACACAGGTGCAGATGTAACTGTCATCCCAGAGGGCTGTGTACCAGAGATAAAAATTCCACCTCAGAAGTCTATGAAAGAACTGTCTGGCCCTGGCCAAAACTCACTGAACGTGTTGGGCAAGTTCAGCACTAGGATGAAGTTTAAAAATGCTGTTACAACTCAAGAGGTCTATGTTGTGAAGAATCTTCAAGAGCCGCTGTTAGGCAGGCCAGCGACTGAATCATTACAGCTGATAAAACGTATCGAGTCAGTTCAGAGAACATCCAACAGTTACAGAGAGGTATATCCTAAGCTCTTCTCGGGTCAGGGTAAAACAAAGGAAACCTACAAGATTAGACTGCGAGAGAATGCTGTACCATATGCAGTCTCTGCTCCAAGACGGGTACCACTGCCGCTGCAGATGAAGGTAAAAAAAGAACTGACCCGCCTGGAGGAGCTAGATGTGATTTGGCCAGTGACCACACCAACAGACTGGTGCGCACCAATAGTAGTGGTGTCTAAAGAGAAGAAAGACACAATCCGCTTGTGTGTAGATCTGACAAAGTTGAACGAGAGTGTCAAGCGAGAAAACTATCCTCTTCCTTCCACGGACCAGCTGTTGGCACAGCTTGCAGGAGCGACAGTGTTTACTAAGTTGGACTGTAATAGTGGTTTTCACCAAGTGCCATTAGATGAAGGTTCACAAGAGCTGACAACGTTCATTACTCCATTTGGGCGCTTTTGTTATAAAAGGCTGCCCTTTGGAATTTCTTCAGATCATGAGATGTTTCATCGCATCATGTCACAGTTGTTGTCTAACATTCCAGGAGTGATTTGTGACATTGATGATGTCCTAGCGTCAGGGCGCAGCCAGCAGGAACTCGATAAGAGGCTGAAGGTGGTTTTGCAGAGACTGGAAGATGCAGGGGTGACTTTAAATGAAAAATGTGTTTTTAATCAGAGCCATATTAAGTTCTTGGGACATATCATCTCTAAGGAAGGTGTGCAGATGGATCCAGCAAAAGTAGAAGCGATCCAGAAGTTACCTCGTCCCCAAAATGTGCCAGAATTGCGCCGTTATCTGGGCATGATTAACTTTGTGCAGAAGTTTGCTCCAGACCTCGCTAACCAGACCAGACTTCTCTGGGAGTTGCTAAAGAAAAACATTCAGTGGACTTGGGAAGAAGCACAGGAACAGGTGTTTGTTCGTCTGAAAGAACAGTTAAGTTCGCCACCTGTGTTAGCTCATTATAGTCCAGACCGACCTACCAAGGTGTCTGCAGATGCATCGTCCTTTGGACTGGGAGCAGTCCTGCTTCAAGAGAAAGGTGGAAGGTGGTGTCCTGTCTTCTATGCTTCCAGATCTATGACCTCGACAGAGCAACGTTACTAACAAGTGGAGAAGAAAGCACTGGCATCCACTTGGGCTTGTGAGAAATTCTCAGATTTCCTCGTGGGCCTCCCATCATTCATCATAGAGACTGACCATCGACCATTGTTGTCACTTCTCAAGACTAAGGGCTTGGATGAGCTATCACCGCGAATACAAAGATTTCGCATGCGCCTTATGCGGTACAGCTTTGAGGTGATCTATATAGTAAGAACCTGACGACTGCAGATGCATTGTCTCGCGCTCCAGTTGAATCTCCCCAGGAAACTGACCTGCTGTTGGAAAGTGATGCCACAGCCTTAGTACAGTCTGTGATTGATGATGGTATACCAGCAACCCAGGGACGATTAGTAGAGATCAGGACGAAGCAGCAGCAAGACCGGGTATGTAGTCAAGTCACTCGTTACTGCAGAGATGGATAGCCTGCTGTGAAGTCCAAACTTCATCCAGATGTTTGTCCATTCTTTATGGCGAGAGACGACTTAACAGTCCAAGAAGGACTATTACTTTATCGCACTAGACTTGTCATTCCAGTGGAACTGAGAAAGGACATTTTGACCCAAATTCATGATGCCATCAAGGCATTGTAAAGTGCAGAGCTCTGGCCAAGTGTTCTGTGTGGTGGCCAGGGCTATCTCAACAGATCCAGTCCATGATAGAAAACTGTGCAATCTGCGAGAAAGAGAGAAAAGCTAGACCTGAGCCATTGAAGCCGAGCAGTGTTCCGGATTTCCCATAGCAGAAAGTGAGAATGGACTTGTTTGACTGGCGTGGTAAGCAGTATCTACTCGTAGTAGATTATTTCTCTTGTAACATTGAGTTGGCTTATCTACAAGCCTCGACCTCTTCAGAGACTGTTATTGTTCATTGCAAGAGTATCTTCGCACGACATGGGATTCCTGAAGTTGTTCAATCAGATAATGGACCACAATTTGCATCCCAGAAATTCAGCAGATTTGCTACAGAATATGGATTCACCCATGTAACCAGCAGTCCTCATTATAGAGAGAGAGAGAGAGACAGAGAGAGAGCGAGAGAGAGAGGGTAATAGAAAATGTTTTATTTAACGATGCACTCAACACATTTTATTTACGGTTATATGGCGTCAGACTACTCTTTTTGATTAGCAGCAAGGGATCTTTTATATGCACCATCCCAAAGACAGGGTTGTACATACCACGGCCTTTGATAAACCAGTCGTGGTGCACTGGCTGGAACGAGAAATAGCCCAATGGGCCCACCGATGGGGATCGATCCCAGACTGACTGCGCATAGAGTGAGCGCTGTACCACTGGGTTACGTCCTGCCCCCGAGAGTAAGAGGGAGGGAGAGAGAGAGAGAGAGAGACAAAGGGGATGGAGTCCATTAGAAAAGGGGTGAAAACCACTGGTAAAAAGGTGTAGTCCACTGGAAAAGGGGTGGAGTCCACTGATATGGGAGTGGAGTCCCGTGGAATGGGGTGGAGTCCACTGATATGGGGTGGAGTCCACTGATATGGGGTGTAGTCCTGTGGAATGGGGTGGAGTCCAATGATATGGTGTGGAGTCCACTGATATGGGTGTGTAGTCCAGTGGAATGGGGTGCGGGTGGAGTCCAATGATATGGTGTGTAGTCCAGTGGAACAGAGTGGGGGTGGAGTCCACTGATATGGGTGTATTGTCCAGTGGAATGGGGCGGAGTCCAATGATATGGTGTGTAGTCCTGTGGAATGTGGTGGGGGTGGAGTCCAATGATATGGTGTGTAGTCCTGTGGAATGTGGTGGGGGTGGAGTCCAATGATATGGTGTGTAGTCCTGTGGAATGGGGTGGGCAGTGGAATGGGGTGGGGGTGGAGTCCACTGATATGGGGTGGGGGTGGAGTCCTCTGATATGGGGGTGGAGTCCACTGATATGGGGGTGGAGTCCAATGATATTGGGTGGAGTCCAATGATATGGGGCAGAGTCCACTGATATGGGGTGGAGTCCCCTGATATGGGGCGGGGTCCACTGATATGGGGTGGAATCCACTGATATGTCACAAATTAACTTCAGTATATAGCCTTGGAAATACTCACAGCATATGTGTCACAAATTAACTTAGTAGAAATACTCGCAGTATACATGTCACAAATTAACTTCAGTAGAAATACTCACAGTATACATGTCACAAGTTAACTTCAGTAGAAATACTCACAGTATACATGTCACAAATTAACTTCAGTAGAAATACTCACAGTATACATGTCACAAATTAACTTCAGTAGAAATACTCACAGTATACATGTCACAAATTAACTTCAGTAGATCTTTTTCTGCTTCTATTTCAATTTCTTCTGTGTGAATCTAAATGAGAAAAATGTATTAACCGTGACTAACCAATGTGATGTAAAGACGTAATTTAAAATACATATTATAATACAGTCTGTGTCAAACCGTGATAAAGTTTCTTTTGTTTAACACCACCACCAGAACACACTGATTTATTGATCATCAGCTACTGGATGTCAGGCATTTGGTAATTATGACACTCAGAGAGACTACACTTTTCCATTAGTAGCAAGGGATATTTTATAGTCACCTTCCCACAGACAGGATAGCACACACACCACTGCCTTTGATATATCAGTTGTGGCGCACTGGCTGTAACAAAAAATAACGCAATGGGCCCACTGACGGGAATCGATCCTAGACCAACTGCGTATCAACTGCAGGTCTTGAACTTAATGAAGACACTGACGACAATTTCTGTCGTTGAGATATAAATTGCCGTAGGTAGAAATCATCACTAACGGCACTTATCTGCCATCGGTAATTCTCCTCAACAATGACAAAATGAATATATCTGGTATACATTATCTGCCAGTATTTAACATTTGCACAATTGAAATAGGTCTACATACAGCAAAATAACCTTCAGTTATGTTTATTTGCTAGAAATGTCATTTTAAAAAAAAACCCATTGCCATAAGGAGGCTCAAAATTGCCGTCGGTGGACCGTTTCACCCATGGCAATTTTTTACAAAGTTACCATTGGAGAGAAATTCTTAAGTTCGAGCCCAGCAATTGCCATGGCAAATACTGTCGAGACTATTTATGTACAGCATATATTTAGCTGTGGCCATTTTCTTAATTGCCAGGGTTATGTTAGAGGAATAGAGGCAGTTTTTCCCCAAATTTCATGAAGTTTTAATTGTTGATGGTGGGGTGGGGGAGCAGGGACAACAAGCTGAAACTTTTCTATGAAGACAAATTTCAACCTCACTACACTACTGAAGCTCATGTAATACTAATACTTACTCCATTTAAAGTAACCCATGGTACGTACTGATGAGGAGGTTGTAAAGCTCACAGACAGGATAGCACATACCACAGCCTTTGATATACCAGTCGTGGTGCACTGGCTGGAACGAGAAATGGCCCAATGGGCCCACTGACAGGGATCGATCCTAGACTGACCGCACATCAAGCCAGCGCTTTATCACTGGGCTATTTGGCAACCCCTGCATTAATGCAAAAATTATAACAAATATTCGGAATTATTCAGAAAACAAAATAAATAAACCCCAAACACTTTAGATATTTCATACCACGGCGCTGAAGGGACATAGAATTTTTTTATTTAAAGCGTGCCCACGAGTTATTAAAGCGTGCGCACGAGTTATTAAAGCGTGCGCACGAAATATTAAAGCGTGCGCACGAGTTATTAAAGCGTGCACACGAAATATTAAAGCGTGCGCACGAAATATTAAAGCGTGCGCACGAGTTATTAAAGCGTGCACACGAAATATTAAAGCGTGCGCACGAGTTATTAAAGCGTGCGCACGAGATATTAAAGCGTGTGCACGAGTTATTAAAACGTGCACATGAGTTATTAAAGATTACGCCCAAGCTTTGACGCCATTGAGAAATGGACAAACTTGGACAAAGAGTTTCTGTTAAAAGATCGCGGCATTCCAGAAGAGGATGTACAACGAATGCGAGACAAGAAGGTACGAATAACGAGTTTTTATTGTTTGATAAATAATTTAACGTCTACAGTGGTTCAGCTATATCTATACACTGTATATAGTCGCATCTCCCGCCCCAAAAACTTCTCATTCTAGGCTACAGCTACGTTCAGTGACGAATAATCACACGTTGGGTAGGAATCGCTTAGCGATAGGTTTCAGTGAGTGAGTTAATGACATTTAACGAATCTGCGATAATAATTTAAATATTTGAGACGATAAAACATTTCACAATGGTAATAATGTACATTTTAATAAAATAAGGAGGAGCTTCTCTCTCTCTCTCTCTCTCTCTCTCGCTCTCTCTCTCTCTCTCTCTCTCTCTCTCTCTCTCTCTCTCTCTCTCTCTCTCTCTGTGCGTCTGTGTGTTTCTGTCACTGTGTGTGTCACACTTTCTCTCACTGTATCACTCTTTCTCTGTCACTCTGTGTGTCACTCTGTCTTTTTGTATTTCACCCAATGTGTGTCTCTCTCTCTGTCACTCTGTGTGTCTCACTTTATCTCACTCTGTCACTCTTTCTGTCACTCTGTGTGTATGTCACTCGGTCTCTTTGTGTATCACCCAGTATTTCTCTCTGTGTGTCACTCGCTGTATCTATCCCCCCCCCCTTTCTCTGTCACTGTGCGTGTATATGTCTCTCTCTCTCTCTCTCTCTCTCTCTCTCTCTCTCTCTCTCTCTCTCTCTCTCTCTGTGTTTGTGTGTCTCTCTGTCTCTGTCTCTCTCCGTCTGTCTGTCTGTCTCTGTCTCTCTCTGTCTCTCTGTCTCTCTCTCTCTCTCTCTCTCTCTCTCTCTCTCTCTCTCTCTCTCTCTCTCTCTCTCTCTCTCTCTCTCTCTCTCTCTCTTGCTTTGTTTCTCTCTTTCTGTAAACGGCGAATGATAATACATATTAGAACTTTTCAACAGAATTAATCAGTGGTGTACCGATGATCGATTATAATCGAAAATTGATCGGTTGTGGCTCTAGCGATGTGATGATCGAATATGAAATCCACAATCGATTGTCGCGGAAAACTTCTACAAACCTTCTTTAAATCCAAATTTCATGCAACAGATCACTGCCCGAGTTTAAAAGTGTTTAAACGTAAAAATTACTGAATCAGACATTTTAGATGATGAACTACGTTACTATGTTAAAAAATCAACATGGTGAACATGGAAAGTAGTAAGTCTGATCCTTCCCAAGATCTTATACATGTATATTCAAACCGATTATATAACAAAACGTGGATCGGTTGGTACAATCCGATTACATCCGATAATCGATGATGGAATTCTAACCGATTCCCATCACTAGGGCTAATTGCTCTAAGCAATATACACTTAAATGTAAGTGATAACACTGTCTTTCTCTTTTACAGTTTGACTGTAGTGTCCTACTCTTGCTGGATGATGAAGAACTGTCTGATTATTTGCCTTTATATGGAGATAGGCTTGCTGCAAAGAACTTTGCTCGTATTCAAGTAGGGGAATTAAATTCCGAAAAGGCAACGCGTAAAGTACATTTAAGAAATCTACGTGCAAAAATGCACAAACGATCACCAGCATCCGACGACGACGATCGTTATGGACCCTCTACATCGACCAAGTGGACAGGAAACAAAAGTGCTTCAAAGACTACTAGGTGTGTGGAACTAGGATGGGTGCATTTGGATGAGTGTAATCATCAGTACAAACAGGTTCGGTCAAAAACTGGGGGAGGAATACGACATTTCAAGGTGTCCAAAACTATTACAGCTGGAGAACTTCTTGACATAGCTAAACAGCTGTTTTTCCTGGATGGCAAGTCCAGCAGAGGTCAAATGGATGAATTTAATGTTAATATCAGAGACTTTAAGCACGATGTTGTCGATACCCTCACCACAGTTGACAGCATGTACCAATGCACTAAAGTGAGATTGCTTCGTCTCTACATGAGTACATGTTGCAAAAAGGACTCACTGGACATCGCCGATGATTCATCTAATGATGAACTTCCAGCACTATCAGTTGCACCTTCAGATGAAACCACAGAGGTAAAACTGCCAGCACTATCAATTGCACTTTCAGATGAGACTACATATATCAATACTATTATCGATGGTCCGATAGGAAACGAACATCCTTTAGAATCATCAGACATGCTTGAAAATAGCACCAGTGACGTTGACATTAATTTCCAACAATTTCCCAGTACCTCAAACGAAGAACTAGATGCTACATTGCCCTATTCTACAGAGCACATGGCAGGTAACACAATGAGACTTCATCGAGGCAACTGCCTCATGGAAATGATATCACATTTCAAGGACCCGACAGTACTTTCAACTGAAATCACTGCGATCATGATTCTTCCAAATGGCAACGAAGAATTGGGATATGGTGATGGAATGTTTAGAGATTGTCTGACGGAGTTCTGGACAGACTTTTATGAAAATTGTTGTGATGGCAATGAAATGAAAGTTCCTGTCATCAGGCATGATTTTCAGCACGAAGAATGGAAAGCAGTTAGCCGTATAATATACAAAGGATGGATTCAGGCAAACTATTTTCCAATCCACATGGTACCAAACGTTATAGAAATGGCTATGTTTGGTACGAGTACTACTGACCTCATAGATTCATTTCTGGACACTCTACCAGCAGAAGACAAGACTACTCTGAACATGGCGATGACCAACTTCTCATCAGAGGATGTGAATGACCTGATAGAAGTTTTAGACAATTATAAATGCAGAACACATCCGACAAGACAATTTGAGGAAACTTGTACAGGAACTTGCCCACAAGGAACTCATTCAGAAACCTAAGTACATAATAGACTGCTGGTCAAAAGTCCTGGAAGACATGGGCAAGGTTCTCAGTCCCGAAGACTTACAGAAATTGTATGTGGAATTGGTACCAACTAATCGGAAAGTATGCAAGATACTTGTACCGCCGAATGTTATGTCTGAATCGGAGATGGAGACAGTGAACCACCTAAGATGATTTGTACGTGAAATGAGTCCATCTACATTAAAGCAATTCCTGAGATTCACAACGGGTTCAAATTTAATGCTGCAAACGCCCAATGTCATTACCATAACATTTGCCAAACGAACTGGACTTGGCCGATGCCCAGTGGCACACACGTGTGGTCGAGTTTTAGAACTCCCTACAGAATATGAAAGGTATACAGCCTTTCGTTCTGAATTTAACAACTTGTTGTCAAGTGGTGTTTGGATCATAAACACTGCGTAGATAGTAGTAAGGTGGATGTATGGCAGATTAACTCCTCCGAGCAAGTGAACGAATGGTTGCTTTTTAGAACTGATGCAGAACGGAGGTTTAGATAAACTCACCTCATTGGCGGATGTTTAGTAGTCAAGGGCCATGTGTTCCCGAGGATGCTTACTTATTTATCGGATAAGAACAATATATTATGGACTCATAATCTATAGGAATATTGTAGACTCCCTTAAATCTTAGTTTGGAACGTAGCGGAAACAAGATCATATTAAACTTTAAGTAGATTGATATATGGGCTGCTATTAATAGTTCTTGTATATTAGGTAACTCCGTTCACATGCACTCCGTTATATAATGCGTTAATATGAGAGAGAGAGAGAGAGAGAGAGAGAGAGAGAGAGAGAGAGAGAGAGAGAGAGAGAGAGAGAGAGAGAGAGAGAGAGAGAGAGAGAGAGAGAGAGAGATATTAAAAACACTAACATTGGGTGGTGGTGGTGATGGTGGGGGAAGGATATTCATATTTACAAAATCGACTTAACTGCAGCATTTGACAAAAAAAAAAATCACTAGCCGTCGGGCATGGCAATAGTGATTTTTTACTAGCCCAACACTGAATATCACTAGCCATGGGAGTGGGGCTACCATAATCTAGAAGCTCAGATTATGCCAGAACTATCGGATCACCACCCAGATCTCCATTCCTTACCCATCCAACGCCATATAACCTGTAAATAAAATGTGCACTTTTTCACAGACAGTAAAGCACATACCATGGCCGTTGATATACCAGTCGTGGTGCACTGGCTGGAACGAGAAATAGCCCAATGGGCCCACAGACAGGAATCGATCCCAGACCGACCGCGCATCAAGCGAGCGCTGTACCACTGGGCTACTTCCCGCCCCAGCGTTGAGTGGGAAAATATCCGCCCGGTCCCCCCCCCCCTCCCCCCCTCCCCATACCCTCACTAAAAATAATAAAGGTGGGGGGGGGGGGGGGGACCGGACGGATATTATACCCTTGATAAACTACAAAGTCCCTAGTTTATCCAGATAAAACTCGAATGTGCACTTATATTCGAGTTTATCTTGATGAACTACAAGGTCCCCATCTTCCATCCCAACACAGGGCCGTAGCTAGGATTTGTTTGTTTGGGTGGGGCAACTGAGTAGTTAATAGTCTAAAACTCCTTTTCTTTAAGTTTCTATAGTGCTTTCCGAATTTTTTCTGGGGTGTGGGGGGGGGGGGGGGGGCAATCTCGATTGGTTACTAAAATTAATTAAGATCAGTTACTAAAAAGAGCAAAAGATAAACTTTTTGACAGAATTTCACGGTCTTACGTGACACGACTTTGCAATTTCCTTGCTGGAAGTTGCATCGTGCGTATGTAGTCGCTACTACAACACACAAAATCAAACAAAACTTCATCACATCCATAACGAAATGTTCCTTCTACAAGTTGATTGACGAATATGCAGTCATTATAATTATCAAACACACCGCTGCGTAATCATGTGACTGCAATGACTGGACGGTATCCAGGCTGTATGCAAATTGGGGGGCATGATCGACAGTTGTCACGAGCGTCGTAGGAGCTGTGAATCTCTAGCGACTTAAAATAAGTAAAGTTTGTTTTATTTAACGACGCCACTAGAGCACATTGATTTTTTTATCTTATCATCGGCTATTGGACGTCAAACATATGGTCATTCTGACACTGTTTTTAGAGGAAACCCGCTGTCGCCACATCTTTTACGACAGGCAGCAATGGATCTTTTATTTGCGCTTCCCACAGGCAGGATAGCACAAACCATGGCCTTTGTTGAACCATTTATGGACCACTGGTCGGTGCAAGTGGTTTACATCTACACATTGAGCCTTGCGGAGCACTCACTCAGGGTTTGGAGTCGGTATTTGGATTAAAAATCCCATGCCTCAACTGGGATCCGAACCCAGTACCTACCAGCCTGTAGACCGATGGCCTAACCACGACGCCACCGAGGCCGGTCTCCAGCGACTAACATACATATTTCGTATAAGATGTTAAAATGGCTGCGAAAAACGGTCTACTAAAGTTTACATCGGAATGGTTTAAGACCAAAAGCAGTGAAACATTAACTTAAACGAAGTCTCTGGAGCCGCCTGTCAAGGGTATTTTAACAACGCAAAATTAAAATATTCATACAATAAAATTAACTTTAGTGGAATGTGTTTGCTACTTTTAACAATTAGAATTATAGTTAACTATTCACGCGGATTTACCAGTGATGTATCAGTATTTAAAATTTAACAAAATATACCCCCCCCCCCTTCCCCCTAAAACCCCCAACAAAACCCCTAACATAGGCGGATCCAGGAAATATTTTTTTGGGGGGGACCAAAAAAGAAGGGCACATTGACTCGTCAAAAGGGCACCTTACTACAAGTTTTGATATTTACAATTAATATGAATTCCTACAGTTCTACGTCATAATATACTAGCAATAATGAAGTAAATTGGCGTCACTCGCGTTAGAACCTCAATGGGGCCCCATTGAGACTCAATAACACAGACACATATCTGCAAGCTTGCGCATGTACGCGAAAATCTTGATTTCATTTATCTACAATATAATTATTGTTTACTTAAAAAAAAAAAAATTCTACAAACAAAAAGGGCACTTGGACATTTTGAGGGCACTTGAACAATTTTTTGGGGGGACGCGTCCCCCTGGTCCCCCCCCCCCTTGGATCCGCCCATGCCTAACTCACATAGACCTTTATCACAGCTCTATTTACCCCTTATCGTTTCATTAAAAAAATTGTTCAATTGTACAACTACTAATCAATGTTACATGTCTATCCACAAATTATGTTTTTGTATTTATTTATTTATTTACTTATTTATTTATCTTATTTTATTTATTATTTTATTTTATTTTATTTTCACTATCATTTGTATCAAATACATACAACTTCACTTGAAATAAATAGACTTCCAGTGTCTTGTAATATCATAATTTATCAGCACGAGTTAATAAAAGTATGAAATCCGAGGCTGATAAATTATATCACAAGACACGGGGGGGGGGGGGGGGGGGGGGGCGAGAGGGGGGTATTCTTTTTATCATCCATTATCATTCTTTTCATTTGCGACAGTTGTAACAATGTCAGTAATGTGGGTTGAATGTCAGCGGTAGACTCGTTAACTAGCATAACGACAGTGGCGTGACGTCACTAATGGTAGGTTTAGCGCTGAAACAAACACAGTGACGTAACAAAACATTAACTTGTGATTAAAATCTGACCAATCAAGATTATAAGAAGCGATATCTCCTGCGGAAATATCGCAGGAGATATCGCCAATTATAGTGCCAGCGATATCTCCTACAAAAGCCTTTAATGGATGATAATATCTGATATTTACAAAGTTTTAAAACGTATATGAGCTGTCACACGCGAAAACCTACAACTTAGCATGACGTCAGAAGCCAAGTAAATGCGACTCAAAGTTTGACGTCACATGTAAACGCGGAAGTAAAAGTTGACATGCTGTTTGCTTTGAAGAATTTAGAACATGACATCTTCTTTACATGAAGATCAGTTTGAAGTAAAGATATATCTGTATGTGCAATAGTGTTTGGTTACTATTTTGTATTTTGTACCCGAGAACACTGGTCAAGATCGTTAGCGATACCATCAGTACTTTGATACACATTTACAAGCATAGGGAGAAGTCCTGTATATCGATATGGTATGCAAGTATCACACGTTTTTATAACGTACATGATTACACATAACATAAAGTGCAGCAACTTGTCCACAGTGGTAGACCCATGCAACCCGATACGATCCTAATTTGATGTTTCGTCTAACTTATGAATATTGTATATAACTTCAGGCCCGTAGCCATCATGATTAGTGGGGGGTCGAAATTTCATGTAAATGGAACTCATCAAATGCGAGCGCCGAAGGCGCGGAGCCGTAGACGGGAGGGGGGGAGGGGTTCCCCAGATTATGTACACACACACACACACACACACACACACACACACATATATAGAACCCCTTGACATACAATTAGATGACGCGGGTTACACTCGAGAATAATACACGAAATATACGTTAACAAGTTGCATTAAGTTGTGGTATGCATGTAAAATGGCCTGGTCACAGAGCCACGACAAGAAACCGTTTGTTTTCAGTCGTACCAATGTGTTTATAATAAATGATACATGGCATACTTCTCACATCCCACAAACAGGATAGCATACACGACGTCCTTTGATGGATCATTGGTTGGGACGGGAAATAATCAAACGGGCCCACTGAGGAGGATCGAACCTTCAGCAAATGGAACCTCAGACAGACAAGGACTTTTATATGTAAAATCCGATTATTTTTTTCCAGTTGAGCGGAACTCTCAATCCTGCGTGGGAGGATCGTCCGAATGTGAAATCACATGATAACAATTTTTGTTCTTTTGGTTTTTCTGCCATTTGTTTTGGCGATCCTCTGCACAATTATTTACGGTTATATGGCATCGGACATATGGTTAAGGACCACACTGATATTGAGAGGAAACCTGCTGTCGCCACTTCATGGGCTACTCTTTTCGATTAGCAGCAAGGGATCTTTTATATGCACCATCCCACACAGGATAACACATACCACAGCCTTTGATATACCAGTCGTGGTGCACTAGCTACAGCGAGAAACAGCCCAATGGGTCCACCGATGGGGATCGATCCCAGACCGATTGCGCATCAAGCGAACGTTTTACCACTGGGCTATGTCCCGCCCCCTGCACAATCGGTTACAATAACAATAGCATAACAGGCTTTAGTTGTAACAGACTTCATTTGTTCCTGCGGTTATCATAGGCGACAGACAGGGGATGAATGGGGCACTGTCCCCCAAATTTTATGGCGGTGGGGGCGAGACTGCTTCCCAAATAATTATATAACTTTTGTATCTTTTATGACATAGGCCTAGTATAATAAATTATTTCAAGATCTATAGATCTTTAATATACTATTATTTAATCATGTTCTAATTCCTGAAGCAAAGCCCACTCACACAGCCAATATATTATTTATTCTGCCATTTATTGTTGTGGTATTTTATTTTATAAAAAAAATTTCAATATAGAGAACAAAACACAGAAATGTATTGCATATTTTGTTTTAAAAACATTTTTATTTACTGGACACAATAATGGTTTTGTACACATGTAACAAAATAACATAGGCTATGTATAAATATGGTTGACACAGTCCTGCCTCTTGGCACAGAGACAGAAACACAACAGCAACATGGATGAATCACACATTTAAGTCTCGTGATGGCCCTTAAACAAAGGGCAGATAACCATATCTGAATATTTTACATTACAGTAGTTTGATTTATTGAACGACGCCACTAGAGCACATCGATTTTTAGTGACAGACCCTAGTTTTTAAACACTACAACATATTTTTCAATATTAAAGCCGCACACCCTAGTTCCATCCAGCGAAAATAAATTATAATTTGGTTAATCTACAAACCTGTAACACACTTAGATCACGTTTTTATCAAATGGAGTGAAAAAGCAGGTTTTATATCGATAAATACCATGGGAATCCCCATGTCCCAATTGCTTGAAATAATTTTGAAAGTTAGTATTCTGATGTCACCGGTAGATATCGCTCGAATCACAACAATGCCTACGTCACTGCAAATTTCACAGACTTGGGGTGCGTTCGTTTCACCTCTCCTGGACATGTTCCAACTGTTCTGTCCTGGTTGTATCCCCTATCCAGATATCGTAAGACTTAGCAAAATTATTGGTTTTAAGGGTTTGTAACGTTTTGTATTGAGACACTTACTTGTCTGAACTTTATTGTTACTGAAAATGTTCACGAACTGTGAAGAAAAATCTCACAAATGAACAACAACAAATCGGATGTTGATTGCGCGAACCGTGCACGAGAAAGCAAATCGAACCAAAATTATAACGGTCACGTGATATACCAACGTCTGTGACATTGAAATGGAAATATCCCCTCTAAAAATAGATTGGACCTCGCTTGCTTAACGTTTTTTTCTCGACAACACGTCTTGTGAAAAAATGCAAAAAATTCATTTCGTGGTTTTACAAACATCAGGATTACCAAAAAGCACTTCAGGTGAATGGAAATGTGTATTCTAAATAGTAAAATGTAAGTAAAGTGCAATTTTATTTGTGAAAAATGGGGTTTAATAGCGAAAAACAACGCCGTAATGGTTAACAAATAAACGTAACTAGGGTGTGTCCCTTTAAAGATGATTTTGATAATTTAAATTAGAAGTATTTACATTTTATTATTTAGAATATTCATTTTTATACACATGAAGTGATCTGGTCATCCACGTTTCTCAATAACTCAAAATGTATTTTTCACAATTCTAAAAACATGTTAGTCTGAGAAGAAATGGCTATCAACAGACTTTAGCTTCTCTTTGTTATAAACTTATCCAAATGTGTGTTTCAGGTTTGTAGATTAACTAAACTAAAGTCTTCATTTTTACAGGCTGAAACTAGAGTTTGCGCCTTTAAATTTTCAATTCTTAAATGAGATAATAATTTATCACAAAACATGGCACACTTGAACAGACACACACATGCACACTCCACACAAAAACATTAGAATAATATTGGTCTTTGTTGACTAACTTAATAAATTAAGCAGAAAGTTGCAAATAATATGTAGGGACAAAGGGTACGGTAGCTAAAAAAACTTTTAATAGCTGAACATATTTTACAATGCCTAATAATTGGAGTCAGCGACTTTACGCATAATGAAACAATAGTTATAACAGTGATTAATTATTATAATTATCCTGCTGATTTAAATTAACATAACAAATATACAATGTGAAATGAAATGTGAAATGAATCACTAATTTGTGTGTTTTATTAGGACAGTAAATGAAATGGAGTTAATATAAGGGCTGTAGCCAATTTAAAAAAAAAAAATTGACCGTTTCCATCAGGAAAGGAGAGTGATCACTCCTGTTCCCCTCCGCACTCGCCTGGGAAGTTTTAGAAGAGTGACAAATTGATCACCTTACAGTAATAAATTTAATACACTTTATTTGAAACTTTATGTGATTTGTCTCCTAGTACCATTTCAGAAGATTGATCTTCAGCTCATTTTGATTTTGCTTATGGAGAAAACGATACAGTGATAGCAAAATAAACATTAAAGTTTGTTTTGTTTAATAACACCACTAGAGCACATTGATTTATTAATCAATGGCTATTGGATGTCAAACATTTGTCTTGAAGTCTTAGAGGAAACCCGCTACATTTTTTCATTAGTAGCAAGGAATCTTTTACATGCACCATCCCACAGACGGGATAGAACATAACATGGCATTTAATATATTAGTCATAGGGCTCTGGTTGGGATGGAAGAAAACCCAAACAGAAAATGGGTTCACCGAGGAGATTCGATCCTGTGACCGAAGAACCTCAGGGAAGCATTCTACCAAGCTAGATCCCGCCATTTATAATAAACAAAGCTAATAAATAAATATGATCCATACATACATAATAAATACATACAGGAAGGAAATGGTTTATTTATTGACGCACTCAACACATTTTATTTACGGTTATATGTTGTCAGACATGTAGTTAAGGACCACACAGATATTGAGAGAGGAAACCCAGAGTCGCCACTTCATGGGCTACTCTTTTCGATTAGCACCAAGGGATCTTTTATATGCACCATCCCACAGACAGGATAGTACATACCACAGCCTTTGTTATACCAGTTGTGGAGCACTGGCTGGAACGAGAAATGGCCCAATGGGCCCACCGATGGGAATCGATCTGTGATCGATCACGCATCAGGCGAGCACTGTACCACTGAGCTACGTCCCGCCTCGAAAATAAGAAACGGTGCCCTTTTCAGTTTACAGGTGTGCTGTTTAGTTTACAGGTGTGCTGTTCAGTTTACAGGTGTGCTGTTTAGTTTACAGGTGTGCTTTTTAGTTTACAGATGTGCTGTTCAGTTTACAGGTGTGCTTTTCAGTTTACAGGTGTGCTGTTCAGTTTACAGGTGCTGTTTAGTTTACAGGTGTGCTTTTCAGTTTACAGGTGTGCTGTTTAGTTTACAGGGTGTGCTGTTCAGTTTACAGGTGTGCTTTTCAGTTTACAGGTGTGCTGTTTAGTTTACAGGTGTGCTGTTTAGTTTACAGGTGCCCTTTTCAGTTTACAGGTGCCCTTTTCAGTTTACAGGTGTGCTGTTCAGTTTACAGGTGTGCTTTTCACTTTACAGGTTTTCTGTTCAGTTTACAGGTGCCCTTTTCAGTTTACAGGTGTGCTGTTTAGTTTACAGGTGCTTTTCAGTTTACTGGTGTGCTGTTCAGTTTACAGGTGCCCTTTTCAGTTTACAGGTGTGCTGTTTAGTTTACAGGTGTGCTTTTCAGTTTACAGGTGTGCTGTTTAGTTTACAGGTGCCCTTTTCAGTTTACAGGTGCCCTTTTCAGTTTACAGGTGTGCTGTTCAGTTTACAGGTGTGCTTTTCACTTTACAGGTTTTCTGTTTAGTTTACAGGTGCCCTTTTCAGTTTACAGGTGTGCTATTTAGTTTACAGGTGTGCTTTTCAGTTTACTGGTGTGCTGTTCAGTTTACAGGTGCCCTTTTCAGTTTACAGGTGTGCTGTTTAGTTTACAGGTGTGCTTTTCAGTTTACAGGTGTGCTGTTTAGTTTACAGGTGTGCTGTTTAGTTTACAGGTGCCCTTTTCAGTTTACAGGTGCCCTTTTCAGTTTACAGGTGTGCTGTTTAGTTTACAGGTGTGCTTTTAGCTCTAGCTAGGGGATTATCAAATTTAAAGATGGAAGCATATGCTATAAAGTGAGAAGCAGGTGTATTAATTAGTCTCGGAACTGGAGAAAACTTGAGGTGTTTTCTCTTTTATAGCAGTGGCGTAGGAAGGTGCCAAAAAGTAGGGGGGGGGGGGGCACACTTTTATATTTACACTATTATAAAGCAAATATAAAACAAAATATCTTAAAAGTGGGGAGCCTTTATATTACTGTGCCTTGATTCTCCACCCCTTTTCTACCCCCCTTTCACTATCTCCAGTGATGGATCCAGGAAATATATATATATATATATATATATATATATATATATATATCTTTCTTTTTTTGGGGGGGGGGGGGGGGGAGAGAGAGACTAATAGGAAAATTGCACATGGACCAACATGTCAAAAGGGCATTCCAATGGAAAAAACAAAAACAAATTAAGAGGAAAGAAGGAGACACTTGAATATTTTTAAGGGGGGAGGGGGATAAGTCTCCAGGTCCCCTCCCTTTGAATCCACCTTTGATCTCATGTTAATTTAGGTTAAACATGGCCCTGTACATACATGTATCATATGCCACAAAATCCGTTATACTTGTTTTCATGATTCATTCTACAAAATGTTTTAATGCTTTAAAATACATGTACATGTATGTGGATTGGTGGGATTTATTTTAAAAAAAACACACACCCAAACCCCCCTCCCCCCACCTTAAGTTCTCAAACTACATGTACTGAGAGAAAGAAATAAGAGAACACTTGGTATTTTAGACCAAATATCAGTCACCAATAACGTCGTAATGTGTGAATAAAGTACAAAGATGTAGTATGGGATTCATTGTCATTAAGGTGAGATTCAATGTCAGTAACGAGGTTAACTTCCAGACTGTATAAATGAGGCTTCTGGTCGCAGTCACTTTCCTGTTTGTTGTTGGTGCGATCCCTTATGTCTTTCCATCAGTATATAAGGTCCATTTATATGTCAACACATAAAGAGATTCTACAAAAATACACACAATTATTGCACAATGTTTTGTCAAGTAGCAAGGCAGTTAATTTTTATGAAAAACAAAAACATTGCTATACAAACTGGTAAATCAATAATAATCCAGTAAAATTATTCTTGAAACATTCAATATTTCTTTCAAAATTTAGTTTTAGAAACACATTAAATTATTAGGTGGTACCTACAAATAAAATATGCTAAAATGTAGTAAACAAAAAAAGTTTAAAATATATATATTGTCCGTTGTCTTTATACAATATTCCAGTCTGTTGCAATGTTATTTTGATTGGAACACAAAACTGTGGAATAGTGTAAAGATTCAAAAAAAAAAAAAATTATGTTATCTAATTAAGCGAATACTGTCAGAGGATATCGAAGAATCATTAAGAAAATCAATGTGGGTGAAAAAAAATATACCCAAAATTTCACGTACATTTATTTTCTGTAATGGATGACAAAGTTGTGACCTCTATAATACTGTTACAACTTAAATAGAACAAGCATCCTAAGAGTAGTGCTAAAACAATACACATCCCCTACTGCGCTCCACAAATCTCCTAAAGTTCAAGGGCCATAACTCTGTAAAACATTGATCAATTCCATTTTTGACAGAGTTATGGCCCTTGAATAAATTTCCATAAAAGTCAAACTTGATCTGGCTATAAAACCAGCCTTGGTGGCGTCGTGGTTAAGCCATCGGACATAAGGCTGGTAGGTACTTGCTCCCACCCAGAGCAAGTTTTAATGACTCAATGGGTAGGTCTAAGGCCAATACACCCGATTCTCTCTCACAAACCACTAACAATTAACAACTAACCCACTGCCCTGGACAGACAGCCCAGATAGATGAGGTGTGTGCCAGGACAGCGTGCTTGAACCGTAATTGGATATAAGCACGAAACTAATTTGAAATGAAATGAAAAATGGCAATAATTGTCAAAAATAGGTAAATCCCCATGACAGTCAAACTTGATCTGTAACACTACATGAGAAACCTATACACCAAATTTCAGTTCAATATCTTGACGAATTGTGAAGAAAAAAAAGTCCAGAAAACTATATGTGGGACAGATGGACAGACAGACAGACAGACAGACAGACAGACAGAGACAAACCTATTGTCCCCTCCGATAGGACAGGTATGAAACTAATAAAGAACTCGGCAATTGCTAATGGATTATGAAATGGCACCTTGGCAACAACACAACAATATAAGATTAATATATACAGATATACAGTGGGAAGGCACATTTGGTTTAAAGCAGTCTTTAAAAAGCATGGTTTTTGTAAAAAAAAAAAACACACAAAAAAGCAACCCTAAAAACATCCCAAATTTACATAGAGAATAACTAGTTAATGACGTCGGATATCTGCTTTATTCTGTGATGTTAAGAATGGGAAATTGTCATTCGGCCTGGACAGGATAAAGCAGATATCCGACGTCATTAACTGGTTATTATCTTTATTCTGCAGACCATAAAAATTAAGGGGAAAAGCTATTATTTCTGTTATTTCTGCCACATTGTACAATGACCTAGAGGTCAAATGAACAATTTTGTAATGTAGCTATGTGTGTGATGTTATACGAGCGATGTCAAAAGTCACAATCTGCTAGTATACGTTTATGACTTTACTTTAATCGGTCATCGTAATCTGTCAATATAAACAATGGTTGCAGGATAAAAAGTAAAAAACGTTAACACTTTTTTGGTGGTGTGTCTACATTTAGAATCTCCATCACTCTGAAGGCATGATTCTTCAGACGTTCATATTTCTAAGTTCAAGGGCCATAACTGTAAAACATGGATAAATTCTATTTTGACAGTTATGGCCTTTGAATAAATTTCCATAAAAGTGAAACTTTTTCCAAAAATACCGTGTTTGGTTACAGCAGATCATCATTTATATAAACGCTTGTCTTACTGCATCAAAAGTGTAGACTTTTTGCGTAGAGCTTCAACAAAAGACTTATTGCTTTTGAAAAAAAAAAATCCTTTTATTGTGCCTCACGTCTCGGTGCGTGGTTTAATCAGTTCGAATTCGACGGCGGTCTCCAGCGCCTGCTCGGCACATTTCTTCGCCAGCTGTCTGTCGGGATCTTCGATCTTCGTAATCGCCATCAGAACCTCCAGCATCTCACTGTTGACGATCTTCTCCGCGATTTCCTTGTCGGATGCCATCAGGTTCATGAGGATGTGACACCCTCTGTGCTGTAGTTCACGGTTCTCGTTCACCGCCAGCGCCTGGATGATCTCAAACCATGGTTTTACCTAAGTGTTTAAAACAGAGTAACACATTGTTAAAGTGTTAGTGTTACAGTTTTACTGTAGTGTTTAAAACAGAGTAACACATTGTTAAAGTGTTAGTGTTACAGTTTTACTGTAGTGTTTAAAACAGAGTAACACATTGTTAAAGTGTTAGTGTTACAGTTTTACTGTAGTGTTTAAAACAGAGTAACACATTGTTAAAGTGTTAGTGTTACAGTTTTACCCTAGTGTTTAAAACAGAGTAACACATTGTTAAAGTGTCGGTGTTAACAGTTTTACCTAAGTGTTTAAAACAGAGTATCACATTGTTAAAGTGTCGGTGTTAACAGTTTTACCATAGTAACACATTGTTAAAGTGTGGTGTTAACAGTTTTACCTAAGTGTTTAAAACAGAGTAACACATTGTTAGTGTCGGTGTTAACAGTTTTACCCTAGAGTTTAAAACAGAGGAACACATTGTTAAAGTGTCGGTGTTAACAGTTTTACCCTAGTGTTTAAAACAGAGTAACACATTGTTAAAGTGTCGGTGTTAACAGTTTTACCCTAGTGTTTAAAACAGAGGAACACATTGTTAAAGTGTCGGTGTTAACAGTTTTACCTAAGTGTTTAAAACAGAGGAACACATTGTTAAAGTGTCGGTGTTAACAGTTTTACCCTAGTGTTTAAAACAGAGGAACACATTGTTAAAGTGTCGGTGTTAACAGTTTTACCTAAGTGTTTAAAACAGAGTAACACATTGTTAAAGTGTCGGTGTTAACAGTTTTACCCTAGTGTTTAAAACAGAGGAACACATTGTTAAAGTGTCGGTGTTAACAGTTTTACCTAAGTGTTTAAAACAGAGTAACACATTGTTAAAGTGTCGGTGTTACAGTTTTACCTAAGTGTTTAAAACAGAGGAACACATTGTTAAAGTGTCGGTGTTACAGTTTTACCCTAGTGTTTAAAACAGAGGAACACATTGTTAAAGTGTCGGTGTTAACAGTTTTACCCTAGTGTTTAAAACAGAGGAACACATTGTTAAAGTGTCGGTGTTAACAGTTTTACCATAGTGTTTAAAACAGAGGAACACATTGTTAAAGTGTCGGTGTTAACAGTTTTACCATAGTGTTTAAAACAGAGGAACACATTGTTAAAGTGTCGGTGTTAACAGTTTTACCATAGTGTTTAAAACAGAGGAACACATTGTTAAAGTGTCGGTGTTAACAGTTTTACCCTAGTGTTTAAAACAGAGGAACACATTGTTAAAGTGTCGGTGTTACAGTTTTACCCTAGTGTTTAAAACAGAGGAACACATTGTTAAAGTGTCGGTGTTAACAGTTTTACCCTAGTGTTTAAAACAGAGGAACACATTGTTAAAGTGTCGGTGTTAACAGTTTTACCATAGTGTTTAAAACAGAGGAACACATTGTTAAAGTGTCGGTGTTACAGTTTTACCCTAGTGTTTAAAACAGTAACACATTGTTAAAGTGTCAGTGTTACAGTTTTACGTAGTGTATGAAACAGAGTAAAACATTTTTAAAGTCTCAGAGAACACATTGTTAAAGTGTCAGTGTTACAGTTTTACCAGTGTGTAAAAACAGAGGAACACATTGTTAAAGTGTCAGTGTTACAGTTTTACTGTAGTGTTTAAAACAGAGTAACACATTGTTAAAGTGTTAATGTTACAGTTTTACATACAGGGCCCGTACCCTGATCAAAGTCCTAGGGGGAGGGGGGCACTACTTTTTATAACCAAATGAAACACTATACAAATTAAAACCTGAGATATGTATGCTATTTTGTAGAGTAAAAGACCCCCCCCCCCCCCCCCCCCCCCCCCGAGATTCTCAGTGGGGCAAATGCCTCTCCCCGCTGCCCGCCAGAGGGTACAGCCCTGCCAGTGTTTAGAATAGAGAAACAAATTTTAAGGTGGCAGTGTCGGGGTTTTGCCTGAATATATAAAACAAAGTTTCACATGTTTAAAGCATCAAATGTCAGGGATATTAACCTGAATACATAAAACAACAGAGTGACACATTTTTAAGGTGACAATGTCACAGTTTTACCGAAATATATCAAACAGAGTAATACATTTTAAAGTGTCAATCTTATGATTTTATTTGAATATATAAAACAGAGTAAAACATTTTTGAAGTGTCAATGTCAAGGTTTTACCTGAACCTATAAAACAGAATAACACATTTTTAAAATCTGGTACAAATGTGTAAAAACATTACTTTGAGATAAAAAAAAAATTAACATTGGTTTTAAGAAAAGATAAACTTTTCATTCATGCATACATGTATTTTGTGTTTAGAAATACAACTTGTAAGCAATTCCCTAGTAAAGAGCTCAGATGGCTAAAAATTAAATCTTATTAAAACAGTATAAAAATTATGCTGTATCTGGTACAAAATCTGTTTAAACATTACTTGCCGTAAAAAATTTCAAACTGGTTTTTAAAAAAGATAAACTTTCCATACATGAATCCATTGGGTTTAGAATTACAGTTCCATATTAGATCTTGAAAATTAGATCTTGTATGAAAATCACACGGTGAAAAAGGTGTAAAATGGAGAATCCATTGGGTTTAGAATTACAGTTCCATATTAGATCTTGAAAATTAGATCTTGTATGAAAATTACACTGTGAAAAAGGTGTAAAATGGAGAATCCATTGGGTTTAGAATTACAGTTCCATATTAGATCTTGAAAATTAGATCTTGTATGAAAATCACACGGTGAAAAAGGTGTAAAATGGAGAAAAGAAATCTGTGTATAAATACCTGAATTATTTTTTTGCAGATGAGTGGCCGAGGAGACAGCGTGGCAATAATGCCAGCCGCGGCTTTCACGAGTTGTTCGTCCTCGTCGCTGCACAATAAAACCATCAACTTCACTTTGTCGTTTTCACCCTCATACATCTCCGCCACCTGGCAACACACAGAGGAAACGAACGTTTGGTTAACGGCATGTGAGGTCTAACATATGGTTATTTTAACACTTGAGAGAGAAGAGAGAAGAGAGAGAGAGAGAGAGAGAGAGAGAGAGAGAGAGAGAGAGAGAGAGAGAGAGAGAGAGAGAGAGAGAGAGAGAGAGAGAAAGAGAGAGACAGAAAGAGACAGACGTACAGAAAGAGAGACAAAATGGAGAGAGCCAGAGCCAGAGCCAGAGAGAGAGAGAGAGAGAGAGAGAGAGAGAGAGAGAGAGAGAGAGAATGAGCCAGTGATAGAGAGCCAGCATACAGAGCGACACAGAGAATGATAGTGTGAGAGTGAGTGAGAGAGAAACACAAAGAGTAATAGAGTGATAGAGAGAGACAGACAGTGATAGAGAGGGAGTGAGAGCAAATGAAAGAGAGAGAGAGAGCGAATGACAGTGATAGAGAGAAGGAGCCTTAAAGGAGCCTTAAATGTTTGTTCATTTGAGTAAATTCTCACCTGCTCATTCATGACAAGGTTACACATGCACTCTGCGGCCGCACGGCGTATCATCTCATGCTCCTCAAACAAATAGTGATCTATAAGAGACACTGCTTTCTCCTTGACAATCCTTGTTCTGAAACATTTAATACAGCAATTGGCACCAACATCCTCAAACAAATAGTGATCTATGAGAGACACTGTTTTCTCCTTGATAATCCTTGTTCTAAAACATTTAATACAGCAATTAGCATCAATATCCTCAAACAAATAATGATCTATGAGAGACTGAAACATTTAATACAGCAATTAGCGCCAACATCCTCAAACAAATAGTGATCTATGAGAGACTGAAATATTTAATACAGCAATTAGCGCCAATATCCTCAAACAAATAGTGATCTATGAGAGACTGAAACATTTAATACAGCAATTAGCGCCAATATCCTCAAACAAATAGTGATCTATGAGACTGAAACATTTAATACAGCAATTAGCGCCAACATCCTCAAACAAATAGTGATCTATGAGAGACTGAAACATTTAACACAGCAATTAGCGCCAACATCCTCAAACAAATAGTGATCTATGAGACTGAAACATTTAATACAGCAATTAGTCAGGGCTCGCGCTGTCGGTAGCCAAATTAGCCATTGGCTAATTTTTACAAAAAATGGCTAATAAAATTTGCAAGTGGCTAAAATTTTGGCTAAGCCATTTTCTGTCTTCTGATGTCAACAAACTGTTACATAATCTATCCGACACTCAAACATAATAATAATACCAAATATTCAATTAGCGTAGGCCTAATAGCGATCTCGCGACCAGTAACAAGAAACGATGTCATCCAGAATACAGCGTGGGCCTAATGAAGTTTGCTTATTTTAATAATCATGGTTATTAATTTTAACAGCATGCATTCAACATGTATAAAATCAAAGTCTGTAACGTGTTATTTTAACTTTGTAAAGTCTTTGAACCAAAGTAATAAAAACAGACCGACAATGCGTGTCAATTTGAATACACATGCCAGTTCAGGGCCGAAAGACATGAAGGCTATCCCAAGGGTTGAGTTCAGCCAGATCGAGTGAAAAGAAAATGTTGGCTAGACTGGTTTGTGCACTTCACGTTAAACCAAATGGACACGACAGACACCAATCAAATAGTTTGTGAACGTTAGGAAGAACGTTCGTTGGCTGAACTGAGGACAGCTCTCGGCACAAATACGTCAGGCTTCAGAGTCAGCTGACACCCACGTGTCAAGAGACATCGTTGCGGACATTAAACAATACGATTACAAAGGAGTAAATCTTGGATGTAAATTTGTAGAAAAACAATAGTTGTTCACAGCAATGAATACCTAACTGCAGTTTCGGTTATTTCTTTGTCTTTGTTAATTTCTTACCCATGGTAGAGAGCACGCATGCAATCGTGGGAAATGAACAAATTGCAGTTAAACGTACTCTAATAGTGATCTATGAGAGACTGAAATATTCAATACAACAAATAGCGCCAGCATACTTAAACAAATAGTGATCTATGAGACTGAAACATTTAATACAGCAATTAGCGCCAACATCCTCAAACAAATAGTGATCTATGAGAGACACAGCTTTCTCCTTGACAATCCTTGTTTTGAAACTTCCTTTTAGCAGAGTTTAAGCTACTACTCACCAGCTTGCCACATACGAATTAGATTCTGCAAATACATTTCATAATGAACTGGCTAAAATGTTATGAATTTGATAACCATTGTAGTGTCTCTTTGGTAATTTATGTTTTATTTCATAATTTTTTTTTAATAAAACATAGGAAAAACGTAATATATTCTGTTTGTACATAAATATTTGAAGACTGAATATTGGGCTAATTCTGGGTCAGTAGAAAATTTTGCCAAATTATCTGTTAAACTTCAAAACTTGCAAATACCCAGTTATTTTGTAACAAAATGTCAATTATTACATGAAATTATTTCGCCAAATTAAAACAAAATTCGCCAATTGTTTTTGAAATTCACAACTGGCGGATTTGGCGACTGCCAGAGCTAGGCCTGCTACGTTTATTGTGAAATCAGGACAACCAAATATTTTTACAGGCAATCTTACTTGATTGTCCTTTTAGACAATGTCCAAAAACTTCTTAAACTAGCAACTCATTGACAACTGAATTTCACGGAGGCGTAGCATTTAGCTCAGTTGTTAGAGTGCTTGCCTGCCTCCGCCTGTTACTGGCAGCGGTCGGACTGCTGGTGCTCCCTTGCACCTGCCAGTACAGGCGGTCCCTCCTCCTCCCTCCCCAACCCATTCCTGTCCTGGACGGAGGACCCGGCTGAGGCCGGTACTTGTGCTCAGGACAGTCGTGCACTACAATAGCTTACTCTGAATGTGCATGTTAAACATTTTGGTCTTGGTCTTGGTCTTGCTTGCCTGAGGTGCAGCACTCCTGTTCAAGGCTGAAACACTGATGTAGATACATGGTAGAGTTGGGATGTATACCATATATACCGTCCGGTATCGGTATCATGTCAATACTGATTTACTGTACTGAGCAAATATACAGAAATATCGGTATTGAAACATGTTTTTCGCCATTTAGTAAAGCGCTAATAATATATATCTGACGAACGTAAAATAACTGAGAAGAAGTGAGAGATGAGGGCCTTGTGTATGGAATTTAATTTTATTTAGATAAAATTAGCGGGTGAGACTTAACTCGGGCATGCATTTAAAGTCAAGAGTACTGAAAATACCGCTCGATATCGGTATTGTATCAATACTGAATACTGTATCGCTACCGAGGTATATCACCCCCAAAATACCGACACCGAAACTGAAATTTCAATACCGCCCAGCTCTAATATATGGTACTTACCTGACTGAATCACTAACTGATGCGAGGTTTGTCAAGGCCATGAGAGCTTCGAAATTCTGCAGTCCTGATCGGTCAACATGCAGCAGGGAAACCAGTGGACGAACCACTTCATATATCTGAAAAACAAATAAACTATTTATAGGATATTAAAACAATCTTCCATTTCATATCATGTTTATGTCCCAAGTGAAGTAATTTTCATTTGTCACAACCTTTAGCGAGTGACAATGAACATTATTTCACGAGGGACATAAACATTATACGAAATGGTAGCAAGTTTAATATCCTATTTATTACCAATAATCAATCTTAATTTATATCACTCGTCTCGTTTCGTTGACGTTCTGTAAGGTTGTAGTGCGTCAATCGATGACGTCATTGTGTGACGTCGAAGTGTTACATTCCACTTGGCATTCTACTGGGACGTATCATTTTGATATGTACCAAGATATTTGTAAGCATGTGGGTAATAAAGAGTGTTACGTCCCACTTGGCATTCTACTGGGACGTATCACTTTGATATGTACCAAGATATTTGTAAGCATGTGGGTAATAAAGAGTGTTACATTCCACTTGGCATTCTACTGGGACGTATCACTTTGATATGTACCAAGATATTTGTAAGCATGTGGGTAATAAAGAGTGTTACATTCCACTTGGCATTCTACTGGGGCGTATCACTTTGATATGTACCAAGATATTTGTAAGCATGTGGGTAATAAAGAGTGTTACATTCCACTTGGCATTCTACTGGGACGTATCACTTTGATATGTACCAAGATATTTGTAAGCATGTGGGTAATAAAGAGTGTTACATTCCACTTGGCATTCTACTGGGACGTATCACTTTGATATGTACAAAGATATTTGTAAGCATGTGGGTAATAAAGAGTGTTAAATCCCACTTGGCATTCTACTGGGACGTATCACTTTGATATGTACCAAGATATTTGTAAGCATGTGGGTAATAAAGAGTGTTACGTCCCACTTGGCATTCTACTGGGACGTATAACTTTGATATGTACCAAGATATTTGTAACCATATGGGTAATAAAGAGTGTTTTGTCTTTTCATGAGGGGCAGGACGTAGTTCAGTGGTAAAACACGTTCACTTGATGCGTGGTCGGTCTGGGATTGATCCCCGCTGGTACATCAAAGGCCGTGGTATGTATTATCCTGTCTGCATATAAAAGATCCCTTGCTGCTAATCGAAAAGAGTAGCCCAAGAAGTGGCGACAGCAGGTTTCCTCTCTCAATATCTGTGTGGTCCTCAACCGTATGTCCGACGCCATATAACCGTAAATAAAATGTGTTGAGTGCGTCGTTAAATAAAACATGTCCTTCCTTCCTTCTTGTCTTTTCATGAATACTTAACCTAACCTCTCTACAAGTGCATTTCCCATGTAATTCCCAGGTGTGAAATATTGTTAAATATATGACATCCAAAAGTTGATGATTAGGCAAAAAAAATAAAAAAAGGGGGGGTTCAGGTTTTATCCTTGGAAAAAACATAGGGAACTTTTTTTTTTTTTTTTTTTTTTTTAAATCGCACCAAACCGAAAAACCGTAATCGGCTGAGGTGTTCCGAATCTAGTTTGCTGATTACAGAAAAAATCGGAGATCATGATTTAATTTTTTCAAAAATGTTTTAGCTTCAAAACATTTCAGGGTCACTACATAAAATTAGGGACAGCTGAGAAATTGGTAACATGCATATTTGTTTTTAGGCCTTAATTAATTAATGTGCTTTAATGTTGGTATTAAAGGGACATACCCTAGTTTCAATCCGTGAAAATTAGCACTATGTTTAGTTAATCTACAAACCTGAAACACATTTGGATAAAGTTACAATTGAGTGAAACAAGACCCTGTGATTTTGAAATGGTGAAATACACTCTAAAAATCGACTCCATAAATGTTACTTCTCAGAACCATGTGCGTTTTTAAAAATATGAGAAATGCATTTTGTGATAATAAAAACACCAGGATAACCAAAGACACTTCGAATGTACGGACATTGATAATCTAAACAATAAAATCTAAGTAGAGTATGATTTCAGTTATCAAAAACGGCTATAATAGTCAAAAATATACCTTAGTGTTTAAAAACTAGGGTATATCCCTTTGAACAAAACAAATCCTAACTCTTTTTTTTTTCCTTAGAACTTAACTAATCTTGTTTTGTTTTTTGTTTTGTATCATTACAGTATAAAACCATTTTTAAAAAGTAGAACATGGGTAGGCTGTTTTTAATGACAAGATAACTTCTTCCTCTTCTGTTTGGTTGTCGGAAAATGTGGACCAGTCAATTGTAAACAGGGGGAAATGCACTTACATTGAGAAATCTGGTTATAAGACGAAAAGAAAAGATGGTACTGTGAACAACAGTAATTTCCTGGGGCCTATTTCACTAAACATCGTAATTTTACATCAGCTACTAGCAGTTATACCGGTCGTGCATCTACACTAGTTTGGCGTCTATTTCATACAAAAATTACATCATTATCAAAGCTGGAGTATTTTAAGGACAAAAGGAAATGAAATATGTGTTCTTCAAACTATATCTGTTGTACTATAATGATAATGAGAATTGTGGTTTAGTTGTAGATTTACGTTTACGTGCAAAACTAGGCTTACGATGTTTTGTGAAATTGGGCCCAGATGACAGACTATATAACAGAAAACTGATTGACTCGGCTGTGTTGATGTGATGATCATCGTTTATGAAATATAATCGTCTCGGGAAATGTTCACTAATTATTCTTGCAGTTCAGGATCTCCTTAAGTTAAAGTTAAAATTAAAGTTTGTTTTGTTTAATGGCACCATTAAAGAACATTGATTTATTAATCATCGGCTATTGGATGTCAAACATTTGGTAATTTTGACATGTAGTCTTAGAAAGGAAACCCGCTACATTTTTCCATTAGTAGCAAGAGATATTTTATATGCATCATCCCACAGACAGGACAGTATATACCACAGCCTTTGATATGCCAGTCATGGTGCACTGGCTGGAACGAGAAATAGCCCAATGGGCCCATTGAGGTGGATCGATCCTAGACCGACTGCGCATCAAGCGAGCGCTTTACCAACTGGGGTATGTCTGGCCCTAAGATTACGTTACGTGCATAACTACCTTATGCATTTGGTTGTCAGAAAATGTGGACCAGTCAATTGTAAACGGGGGAAGTTATCTTGGTGCTAAGATCGCTTCGTGAAACGGGGCCCAGGTGATGAAATATATATCAAATATACCTGGGTATGGGTTTGTTTACGGATGTAAATAAATAAATAGATATACAGATATAAAAGTAAAAATTTGTTAAATTTGTTGGGTCTATCCCAGTGAATACAATACATGTATAGTTCTAATTCAGATTCTTCTAAGTTTATTTAAATTCTAACCAAAGTTGGATCACTGTAAAGGTTTATATTTTGTTTAACGATGCCACTAGAGCACACTGATTTATTAATCATCAGCTACTGGATGTCAAACATATGATATGGTCATTTTTGACAGTCTTAAAGAGGAAACCCGCTACATTTTTCCATTAGTAGCAAGGGATCTTTTATATACACCATCACACAGACAGGATAGCACATACCATGGCCTTTGATATGCCAGTCGTGGTGCACTGGCTGGAACGAGAAATAGCCCAATGGGCCCACCAATGGGGATTGATCCTAGAATGACCGCGCATCAGGCGTGCGCTTTACCACTGGGCTACATCCCGCCCAAAATTCTAACCAAATGAATAATTAAAAGTTTATTGTTCGGTGCAAAGTGATTACCGTATATTGCTGTGTATTAGCCGACTTTTGAAGTCTAGAAACACTTTCCAAAAGAAGAGAGTCGGCTTATACACAGAGGCAACAAACTGGAGCATAAAATTCCGATCGAAAAATACTCCCGACCGTGACTTATAAATTTTGATCAGACCCTTAGCCTTTCACTGATTATGTAACAATAATTTGTGCACAGTATAAATAAAACACCCCATCATGCAATATTATGCAATTTTTTTTTCTTGAATGCATTATAAGTTTGATGAATAATAATAAAAAATTACTTGTTTTATTGTCATTTCAATGGTAAAAACCAGGGGTGTGGAAAAATAAAATTGTCAATCGGTCCCACTTGATGTTGTCACTACGGGGGGGGGGGGGGAGAAATTAAAAAAAAAAAAAAAAAACGATATTTGCCAAATAGTTTTTTTTAAAATCATAGTGATATTTGTATAGTTTTATCTTGAATCATGAACGCGAAACAATATAAACATGAAAACATAATTTAAAACAAAATTAATCACATATGATCAGTGAAAACCCCCACAAATTGTATATATTTTACATAATAGAATAAATAATATAAAAAAGGAATAAAAGTTATGAATTTTAATTCCCATATATGTATAAAAAGTACGAGTATTCAGTACTGTATCTTGAAAATTAATAAAAGATGGCACTGTTGAAGCGTTTGACAGCCTGAGCTAGCACATGTTTAGACAAAGAGAGTAATAACGTCATCACTGATTGGATGAAATTTGACCTCTACTGGCTCTTGAGATAACAGTACATGTAGCTGTTCTGCTCACTCCCACTTGTTAAAAAAAAAGGTGGAAACCTTTTGTTAATTTTAAAATCATTTATAATTATTGGAGACACTACATTGAACAGTCAACAATAAATACATTTATAGATTATTTCATTATATTTTATGCTATTTTAAGCAGTTTGTATTGCACAAAAGCCTCTTGCTTCGGACTAGGACACTCAACCCGACAGAGCTCTGTATACAGGTGTTGACAGGTGTTGATTGTAACCAGTTGCAAATTCTGGGTCCTTTGTTTTAATTGGAGTGTAATACCTTGATGGCTCCCTAAACCAAGAATGGTGCTATCGTTAATGTCTGTGTAATCTCTTGACCGACTCAGCGACTTTGACAAATGTCTAGCCTAGTGGCAGTCGATTGACACTACTGTAGGTCCGACTTCAGTGACTGGCGATATACTTAGGCAGACTTTAAAATCACAAATGTCTGAAACACCAGCCATATTGACCACTATTTATTTATTATTTTAAATCATGCATGAGATACCGATGTCTGGGCTGGCCGGTCCACTTGACCGATAGGAATTTGTTCCAATAATAGAAATGGACAGGTGCTTTGGACCGACAAGAATGACAAAAGTGGGACCGGCAAACGTGCGTTTTAAAAAAATAATTTCGGTCTCAGAGATCGAGAATCGGTCCCAGACTGGGAAAAAAGGGCTTTTCCCCACCCCTGGTAAAAACGTATTGTTTCCAGCTGTCCGCCATCTTTGTTTGACCTGTGCTGGGACCAGTCTTTCATATAGCAAATTTAAGACACAAAACGGTGTTTTTTCTTCAGACAAGTATTATATTTTTAATATTATTGTTTTGTTGGGAGGGTGCATTAAACTGTAAAGTAAAGCCATAAATAAATTAAGCTCATTATTAACATTACTGACTGAAAAAACATAACATGAATTTCAGGACGATAATTACTCCCACTATTGTCACATGACCATACCATATACAGTGAACAGCTGCAGTCACGGACCACATGATCTTTTGTTTCTGTGTGTGTGTGGTGGGGGATTAAACATGCCTCAATGATTTTACTTTTTGCTGTCCAGTGAATAAATTAATTACTTGTGTGCAGTGATATGTTGTTACAGCTTGAATTATTTATTTTTCTGTTATGCTTTATCAGTTCTAAATTATTTTTCACGGGATATGGTAGATGTTAGCATTGCCGCATTGATTGCAATCACGATTACCGTGTTTGTAATAATTAAAGGGAAAACAAATATATAATGAACAAGAAAAGCACAAGTCTATTTGTTGACAGTATTATTGAAATCGATACAACATACAACTGAACAAAAGATGACTTCGGCTTATACACAAGGCCAATGATTTTGTACTAGATATTTAGGGTCAAACTAAGAGGTCAGCTTATCCAAGGAGTCGGCTAATACACGGCAATATACGGTATTCATTATCAAGGATGAAATTCCAATCTATTCCCAACACAAGTGAACACAGGTCAAAACTACCCATCCACCAACACAAACATCCAATGCTCAAAGCAAATTTCCTTCTTTTTTTTAAATATATTTACCTGGGGAGGATCACTTGAACACTGACTATGTACAGCAACCCCTGCAGTTGCCATGGCAATCAGCAATCCTGTGGAGGTTTTACGTCTCCAGGCCACTTTTTTCTTTTGGACTATTCAGGTTTTTTTTTTATAATGTGGACATTTTCTTAATTTTAGGGGTTAGTACAGCCTAGACCCTCTTGTATCATTTCCTGCACATACGGCTGGAACGCACTTACCCTCTGTCCTGGAAACGCTGTGTGAGGGTCCATTGTGACACCAACTTTAGCCAGTGCATGAGCCGCCAACTGCTGCCCCACTTCCGTGCTGGACTGATACAGAGAAAGGAGAGCCTGCAAGGGAGACAATCCTATATAAAACATTTATCGTAAAAAAAACCCACACCATCCATAGAAGGAAGGAAGGAATGTTTTATTTAAGGACGCACTCAACACATTTTAATGATGGTTATATGGTGTCAGACATATGGTTAAGAATCACACAGATATTGAGAGAGGGAGATTGAGAGAGAGAGAGAGAGAGAGAGAGAGAGACAGAGAGAGAGAGAGAGAGACAGAGAGAGACAGAGAGAGAAAGACAGCCAGAGAGAGAGAGAAAGACAGCCAGAAAAAGAGAGAAAGACAGCCAGACAGAGAAAGAAAGACAGAGAGAGAGACAGCCAGACAGAGAGAGAGAGACAGAGACAGAGAGAGAGTGACGCACTCAACACATTTTAATTTCAGTTATATGGTGTCAGACATATGGTTAAGGACCACTAAGATATTGAGAGAGGAAACCCGCTGCTGCCACCATAGGTGTTAGAATTCAGGATAGGGAGTAAGAAGGACCTGCAGAAAACCCTCCATGACAAGGGAATTGAACATTTTTATGAGCTAAATTCACCTTTAAAACATATCAGAGCAAAGGCCTTACAAACCCCCCACCACTAATGTAATTTGCCATAAGATAATAATTAATAAATATTAATATAAATGTAATATATATGGATGAAAATGATACTGGAGAAAAATTCTGACAAACTATGAAAGGTATTGAAAACAAACAAGGTGTAGCCTTGTAAACCTTTCAACAATCAAGGTGTAGCCTTATAAACTTCTCAACACACAAGGTGTAGCCTTGTAAACCTTTCAACAATCAAGGTGTAGCCTTATAAACTTCTCAACACACAAGGTGTAGCCTTGTAAACTTTTCAACAATCAAGGTGTAGCCTTGTAAACTTTTCAACACACAAGGTAGCCTTATAAACTTCTCAACACACAAGGTGTAGCCTTGTAAACTTTTCAACACACAAGGTAGCCTTGTAAACTTCTCAAAACACAAGGTGTAGCCTTGTAAACTTCTCAACACACACGGTGTAGCCTTGTAAACTTCTCAACACACAAGGTGTAGCCTTGTAAACTTCTCAACACACAAGGTGTAGCCTTGTAAACTTCTCAACACACAAGGTGTAGCCTTGTAAACTTCTCAACACACAAGGTGTAGCCTTGTAACCTTCTCAACACACAAGGTGTAGCCTTGTAAACTTCTCAACACACAAGGTAGCCTTGTAAACTTCTCAACACACAAGGTGTAGCCTTGTAAACTTTTCAACACACAAGGTGTAGCCTTGTAACCTTCTCAACACACAGGGTGTAGCCTTGTAAACTTCTCAAAACACAAGGTGTAGCCTTGTAAACTTTTCAACACACAAGGTGTAGCCTTGAAATCCAGAATTCTGCTACTGTCATGTTTTAACCTGTATTTGAAATACATTGAGAACTTGCAGAGTAATGTAACTAATTGTATATTTTTTTCTGTCAATTAGATTATTATTTCTGTTTACTTTTCACTAAAAAGGTTTGAAAGTGTTTTACATAAAAAAATCTGGAAATTTTAATAATGGTGATCAGGTACTCAGACTGTTCGTTAGGTTCAGGTTGTACAATGCTCTAAAATGGGGGATCTCATTCAGATGTACCGGCCTCGGTGGCGTCGTGGTTAGGCCATCGGTCTACAGGCTGGTAGGTAATGGGTTCAGATCCCAGTCGAGGCATGGGATTTTTAATCCAGATACCGACTCCAAACCCTGAATGAGTGCTCCGCAAGGCTCAATGGGTAGGTGTAAACCACTTGCACCGACCAGTGATCCATAACTGGTTCAACAAAGGCCATGGTTTGTGCTATCCTGCCTGTGGGAAGCGCAAATAAAAGATCCCTTGCTGCTAATCGGAAAGAGTAGCCCATGTAGTGGCGACAGCGGGTTTCCTCTCAAAATCTGTGTGGTCCTTAACCATGTCTGACGCCATATAACCGTAAATAAAATGTGTTGAGTGCTTTGTTAAATAAAACATTTCTTTCTTTCTTTCATTCAGAATGTATGTAGAGATCAGCCGAAACCATATCACAAGTTTTGAACAGGGAATACAATTTTTTTTTAACAAATAACAGAAAACCTGGTAACACTGTACAGATGACTAAAAACCTAGAATTCCAGATAAATTCTGAAAACTTTCATCCCCTTTAAAATAATTAAGTTTAGAAGAGTATAGGCCTAAATATCTTGTGAGACAGGTATTTTGTTTACAGGTGTAAGGAAATAGAATACTTGATTACAGGTGTAAGGAAATAGAACACTCGATTACAGGTGTAAGGAAATGGAATACTGGATTACAGGCTAAGGAAATGGAATACTCGATTACAGGTGTAAGGAAATGGAATACTCGATTACAGGTGTAAGGAAATGGAATACTCGATTACAGGTGTAAGGAAATGGAATACTCGATTACAGGTGTAAGGAAATGGAATACTCGATTACAGGTGTAAGGAAATGGAATACTCGATTACAGGTGTAAGGAAATGGAATACTCGATTACAGGTGTAAAGAAATGGAATACTCGATTACAGGTGTAAGGAAATGGAATACTAATGTTTAGCCGTACCTTGACTCCTCCTGTTTGTACTATGAGTCCTCGGTGAGTTTCATCCGTCGCAAAAGCAAGAAATACTCTGAAATAATAAAATTTCTGTTACATTCATCACAACATAATGTCATCCCATTGGTCCAGACGTAGCAAAGGGTGTTTGTTTATTTTTTTATGAACATGAAAATTACGTCGTCAGGGAACATCATATGTGATGACGTCATTTTATATACCAAATTGTCTTATTGAGTGTTATTGTATGGACAAATTGTCTTACTGAGCGTTATTGTTTATGGATAAAAAATAATTCAAAATAAAGTATGACGTTTTAGTGTTATTATCAGCCTGTATGATTCAAATTTAATTATAAGTTTTGTCTGTTATTTCTTTTACGTTCATCTGGGTATGAAAAAAAAAAAAAATCATCCGCAAAGTTATGTGAGAACGGCTTTGCCTATTCACACAGTTTGCGGATGATTTTTTTTTATTCATACCCCGATGAACGTAAAAGAAATAACAGACAGTCCTTAAAGGGATATACTCTAGTTTCAACCAGTGAAAATTAACACTAAGTTACAATTGAGTGAAACACGAGTCTGTGACTTTAAAATGGTGAAATACCCGCTAAAAATAGACTAAAACTCGACTCCATAACACTTACTTCTCAGACTCAGACGCACATGCATTTTACAAAATATGATAAATGCAGTTTGTGATACTAAAAACACCAGGATGACCAAAAACACTTTGAACGTATGGAACTGAATAATCTAAACAATAAAATCTAAGTAAAGTATTATTTCAGTTGTCAAAAGCAGCTCTAATAGTAAATAAATATGCCTCAGTGTTTAAAAACTAGACTATGTCCCTTTAAATAAACAAAAGAATTTAACAAATAACAAATATACACTGACTTCGTAATAAGACTGATATCTGTGGTATTCACTGGCCCATATATAAATAAACAAAAGAATTTAACAAATAACAAATATACACTGACTTCGTAATAAGACTGATATCTGTGGTATTCACTGGCCCATATATAAATAAACAAAAGAATTTAACAAATAACAAATATACACTGACTTCGTAATAAGACTGATATCTGTGGTATTCACTGGCCCATATATAAATAAACAAAAGAATTTAACAAATAACAAATATACACTGACTTCGTAATAAGACTGATATCTGTGGTATTCACTGGCCCATATTTAAATAAACAAAAGAATTTAACAAATAACAAATATACACTGACTTCGTAATAAGACTGATATCTGTGGTATTCACTGGCCCATATATAAATAAACAAAAGAATTTAACAAATAACAAATATACACTGACTTCGTAATAAGACTGATATCTGTGGTATTCACTGGCCCATATTTAAATAAACAAAAGAATTTAACAAATAACAAATATACACTGACTTCGTAATAAGACTGATATCTGTGGTATTCACTGGCCCATATATAAATAAACAAAAGAATTTAACAAATAACAAATATACACTGACTTCGTAATAAGACTGATATCTGTGGTATTCACTGGCCCATATATAAATAAACAAAAGAATTTAACAAATAACAAATATACACGGACTTCGTAATAAGACTGATATCTGTGGTATTCACTGGCCCATATATAAATAAACAAAAGAATTTAACAAATAACAAATATACACGGACTTCGTAATAAGACTGATATCTGTGGTATTCACTGGCCCATATATAAATAAACAAAAGAATTTAACAAATAACAAATATACATGGACTTCGTAATAAGACTGATATCTGTGGTATTCACTGGCCCATATATAAATAAACAAAAGAATTTAACAAATAACAAATATACACGGACTTCGTAATAAGACTGATATCTGTGGTATTCACTGGCCCATATATAAATAAACAAAAGAATTTAACAAATAACAAATATACACTGACTTCGTAATAAGACTAATATCTGTGGTATTCACTGGCCCATATATAAATAAATTGAATGAAAGAATACAAAAAATAATAAACACAATAAAAGTATGAATGAATGAATGAATGGATGAACAGATGGATATATGGATATATCGATGGATGGGTTTGTGAGTGGATGAATGAATGAATGAATTAATTAATGAAGGAAGGAACGAAGGAATGAATGCATGTACTGAATGAATGTACCGAAGGAAACAAATTATGTATGGAGAGACAAGGTCTGCATACAGAAGAAATTTGTTTTGTTTAACAACACCACTAGAGCACATTGATTTAATAACCATGGCCTATTGGATGTCAAACATTAGGTTTTTTTTTTTTACATATAGTCATAGAGAGGAAATCCGTTACATTTTTCAGTTAGTAACAAGGGATCTTTTATATGCACCATCCCACAGATAAGATAGCACATACCACAGCATTTGATATACCAGTTGTGGTGCACTGGCGGTCTGCGTACAAACCTGGCAATAAGCTCCTTGCTGTTCTTGCTTTCTGTCCCGGAGAGTGCCACCAGAGCTGGGATGGCTCCTGCCTTAGCGATCTTGTGTAGTCTCTCGACAACGCACTCAAACGTGTCCTGTTACAGAAAACACAAAATAATAAAGATTTTAGCAATCTCTTGAACTGTCTCGGCAACACTCAAATGCATACTGTTAAAAAACACAAAATAATAAAGATTTTAGCAATATCTTGAGTTGTCTCGACAATGCCCTCAAATGCATCCTGTTACAAAAACACAACACACTCGATCACAAACACTTTTACAAAAAACACAAAATAATAAAGACTTTAGCAATCTCTTGAATTATCTCGGCAACACTCTAATGCATACTGTTACAAAAACACGAAAAACACAAAATAATAAAGAGTTTAGCAATCTTTTGAATGATCTCGACAACGCACTCGGACACATCCTTTGACAAAGACACAACACATGACATAACAGAGACTTTAGCAATCTCTCGAAAATACACTCAAATGTCCCGTTACAAAAAATAAATATAATCACAGAGCCTTCAACAATCTCTTCAATTTCACTTGACAACACTCTCAAATGCATCCTGTTACAAAAAACACAACACTCAAGATAACACACTGTAGCAATATCTTGAATTATCTTGACAATGCCTTCAAATGCATCCTCTTACAAAAACACAACTCACACTCGATCACAAAGACTTTAACAATAATTTGAATTATCTTGACAATGCTTTCAAATGCGTCCTGTTACAAAAACACAACACACACGATCACAAAGACTTTAACAATATCTTGAATTATCTCAACAATGCCTTCAAATGCAGCCTGTAACAAAACCACAAGATGACAGAGACTTTAGCAGTCTCTTGAATTGTCTTGACTGTAAACTGTACCACATCAAAATAGATTAAAAGTATTCTTTCAACTCATTCTACAAACTAAGACCATTTCTTTTAGGGACTGATATTACAAACTCGATGAAGTCTCATGTCGCTAATATGTCCTTATTTGCTTATTGGCTAAATTTTAAGATTACTAACGTTTTAAGACTGCATCAATACAAGACAAAAAGCACACTTTATGATTTAATTAGCATTACTTGCACTATTCGACCCAATCATAAAATATTTATGCATAGCTTATTGGCATACTAGATAAAGTATAACTAGTTAATTATGTAGGATATCGGTTGAATGGGAAATTCTGTTTGGCAAGCCTTGCAGAATTTCCCATTCTTACCATCACAGGATAAAGCCAATATCCTACGTCATTAACTAATTATTACTTATTATCCTGCAGTCCACAAAAATTAAGACGAAAATCTATTATTGCTGTAATTTCAGCTACATTATAGTGTCTAGAGGTAAAATGAGCGATTTTGTAATGTAGCTGTGTGTGTGACTCAAAAGTCATAATCTGCTAGTATACGTTTATGACTTTGGTTTTATCCGTCATCATAGTCGGCCGATAGAAAAAGTGATTGCAGGATAAAAGGTTTTATATACCTTAGGATGTTCCTCTGGTACATGCTGCTTCGCAAACTTGGCCAACTCAACGAGCTCCGGCATTATGTCCTGCTTGTCGTAGCTGTTAGTGATGTTGACGAGAACACTCACAGCAGCGTACGTGACGTTCGCCTCAGGAATCTGTAGTAAAAGAAGAAAGGAATGTTTGTTTAACGACGTCTCAGCACATTTTAAACTACGGCTGTATTTGGGATTTAACATATGGCTACTTGGTGTCTAACATATGGTTATTTTGACACTTGGGTCTAGAAAGGAAGGGAATGTTTGTTTAATAACACCTCAGCACATTTTAAACTATGGATATTTGTTATCTAACATATGGTTATTTTGACACTTGGTCTAAATAATGAAAGAAGGGGTGAAGCACCCGCTCGATGTTGTGGTCGGTCTGGGATCGATCCCCATCGGTGGGCCCAGCCAGTGCACCACAACTGGCATATCAAAGGCCGTGGTATGTACTACCCTGTCTGTGGGATGGTACATATAAAAGATCCCTTGCTGCTAACTGAAAAGAGTAGCCCATAAAATAGCGAAAGCGGGTTTCCTCTTTCAATATCTGTGTGGTCCTTAACCATATGTCTGACGCCATATAATCGTAAATAAAATGTGTTGAGTGTGTCGTTAAATAAAACATTTCCAAATAATGAAAAAAAGGAAAGGAATGTTTATTTAACGACACCTCAGCACATTTTAAACTACGGCTATTTGGTGTCTAACATATGGTTATTTTGACACTTGGTTTGGAAAAGAAAGTAATGTTTGCTGAATGACACCTCAGCACATTTTAAACCATGACCATTTCGTATCTTACGTATGGTTATTTTGACACTTGGTCGAGAGTGAGAGAGAGAGAGAGGAAAGGAATGTTTGTTCAACGACACCTCAGCACATTTTAAACCATGACCATTTCGTATCTTACATATGGTTATTTTGATACTCGTCTGAGAAACCTGCTGCCAATTGCTAATTATACAACATACACCATGTCAAAGATGTTTTATATCTTCATATATTCTTCATATATTTTGGCTCATGGTGAAGCCTGGTAATATGAATCGAGATGTTACAAAATCTATTTCATCGAAGTGAATTTACTGCATGAATGGCTTACTTCAATTCTAAAATGGAAAGACCAAAGAGAAACATTAAAGTGCTGTTCCAGATGTATGGTGTATTGGGCTATATCAATCAATATATTAGTTAATATGATTAGAAAATTAAAAAAAAATATATAAAAAAATTATATACCGGTATATTTTCCATTTTAAAATATTCCCCTGAAAAACAGAACCAGCTGAATTCGTTTCGGTAATTTCCGTAAGATATTATGGTTAAACGGCGTGGTGTTGTCAGCTGTAGCAATACAACAGCCGATAAATTTAGTCTTCACGCATTTCCTAGTAATGTTGCTGTGAGAAAGCTGTGTGCGAATTTGATTAAAACGCGGAAAGACTGGATAGGAAGAAAATGCCGGAGACCGTTGCGACAGCACACACTTTAGTTTTGATTCGTCCGAACTGGCTTGTCGGCTTAAGCGAGACGTGGGAATACCATGTGTTATGGCTTTTAAAAAAGATGCCGTATCAACAATTTTTCTGACACAAAACAAATGACAACAAGCCAACGCCATCCACATTGAAATGACCTTGGGGTGCATATCGTCAACGTCCCAAACTGCGTTATGATTCCAACTCCGGCCAGTGTTTTTTTCTCATGCACGGTTCATGCAATCAACTAGATCAGATTTGTTGTCGTTTGCATCTCGTTCATTTGTGAGGTGGGTTTTTTACAGTTCGAGAACATTTTCATGAACAATAAAGTTCAGACAAGTAAGTATCTAAAGCCTAGTCCGTCCCATCCTATAAAAATGTTTTGGTTTTTTGTGTAAATAAAGAAAAAAATAGTAATAATAAAAAAAATGCTATTTTTGTATGCAACTTAGAAAACAGTCGGCTCAGAAATAAATAACTTATAGTAAATTCCATAGTATGAAAAAAGGTGTTCCCTGTGAGACAGACATTAAATTAATTTTACTATACCTTCCCACAGAGAACACCTTTTTTCATACTATGAAATGTACTATAAGTTATTTATTTCTGAGCTGACTGTTTTCACAAATGCACACAAAAATAGTATGTTTTTGTTATTTCCAAAGCACTTTTACTCTTTTTTTTTTTTTTTTTTTTACGTCAAATGAAACTGAAATTATTCACAAAAAAACATCCTTATAAGAGGGATGGGACGGACTAAAAGTCGTTTTTGTTTATTTCTTAAAATTACCAATATCGGGGTCCACTTGACTCGTAGAATTCACGTGTTATTTATCGTCTTTTTCTGCTACATCACAAGTACTAAAACATACGGTGTAGCAAAATAATTCGCACGAAAAGCTAAAGAACAAAACAAGAATAAAAGTTGTAAATTAGTGGTAAGCTGTCTCCACGACCATTTTCATCGTCATCTGTCAGGCCGGTGGTTCTTCGGAAGATGTTCCAGGTTCAAACTGATACAGCAGTTTTGCACAAATATTAGTCCAGTCGTCATTACTACACTATTCATCATTGAAAGCAGAATCGCATAATTGAGCTTGGCAGTCACTGTTGGTCCCACTTTTGCTTGCACTGGAAGTCATCTTGTGGTAGGTTTCTGTGAAGCGCGTTCCCTTCATGACGTCACGGCTATTTACAGGCAAATGTTTTTACCGAGAATTACCGAGAATTTACCGGCAGTGTTCTACGGGAGTGATGTTTTAATACTTTTATGGGGCATTTTCGTAATTATTGATTTACATATCGGTGTAAAATATTATTGCAATGAATTAAGAAAGCATTTAATTGTGGAATTTGAAATTTTAGTGTATGGTCTGGAAAAGCACTTTAATACAGGTCGAGATGTTACAAAATCTATTTCATCTAATTCGTATCAGGTAAATTTACTGCACCAAAGAGAAACATTAATACAGATCGAGATGTTACAAAATCTATTTCATATAATTTACTGCACCAAAGACAGCCAGACCAAAGAGAAACATTAATTACGGTCGAGATGTTAAAACATGTATTTAATCTGTGAATCTACTGTACTCTAGGCCTATTCAGTCGTACCGTAGCCAGCTCAAAGAGTGACTGTAATGCTTGAACGTCATTCACAAGTTCTTCCTTGACGTCGGCATCCAGCGTTAGATAGGCCATGCCTTCAGTGGCCCACTTTCTCAGGTCCACATCCTTCGCAGGGTTCGTCAAATACCTTTAACACAAAGACAGACAAGTTAAAGCTTTTTTTTTTAAAAGGGTTTACTCGATGAAAAGTAATTGCCACATTCTCATGTATACTCATGTGACTTGAGTATAATTGGTAACAGATTTTTTTTTTTACAAACCTTTATGCAATTACAAAATAGCAACTAAAAATTCATGGAAGACACACTTTAGTCAGATGTAAATAGTCTGTTACAACAGGGGGAAAAAAGGAAATACATGTATTTCTAAAGTCTATATTTGTTTTCTATTTAAAGCTAAAACTCAGATTATATGAGCCTCGTTAGGTTTACTTTTAACATGTAATAAACAAAATACAAAGTTAAAAATCAGGGCATCTCTTTTTGAAGCTATCTTAGTATTACAATATTGTACAACCATTGTAGGCTATGGCGTGTGTCATAGCCTATGACATCGTAGTGCTCAGACAGCTTCGAAAATATATAGGCAGATTTCTTAATTTTGTTAACTTTTAACATATAGCAATCATTATTTGTTACTAGTTGTCAAACATATAGTCACTGTGAAACATAAAGGAAACCCACTATATATTTCCATCAACAGCATGGGATATTTTATATGTACATAGAACAGCACATACTGTATTTTGTGGTAACCTGTATGTGGGATTATTTCAATGTACTATTAAATAGCATCATAATGTAATTATATATGTAATAAAACTCACTTTCTGCAGCTTTTAGCCAGGTTCAAGGTGGAACCTTCCTGCATGGGCTTCACACTGATATCAGTACCCCCAAAACTACCCAGCTTGCATAAACCCTGAAACAGAAACAACCGGAGTTAACACAAACCTGAAATATTAAAAACCCTAGTTAACACAAACCCTGAAACAGAAACAACCCTAGTTAACACAAACCTGAAATATTAACAACCCTAGTTAACACAAACCCTGAAAGAGAAACAACCCTAGCTAACACAAACCTGAAATATGAACAACCATAGTTAACACAAACCTGAAATATGAACAACCCTAGTTAACACAAACCTGAAATATGAACAACCCTAATTAACACAAACCTGAAATATGAACAACCCTAGTTAACACAAACCTGAAATATGAACAACCCTAGTTAACACAAACCTGAAATATTAACAACCCTAGTTAGCACAAACCTGAAATATTAACAACCCTAGCTAACACAAACCCTGAAACAGAAACAACCCTAGCTAACACAAACCTGAAATATTAACAACCCTAGCTAACACAAACCATGAAACAAAAACCCTAGCTAACACAAACCTGAAATATTAACAACCCTAGCTAACACAAACCATGAAACAAAAACAACCCTAGCTAACACAAACCTGAAATATTAACAACCCTAGTTAACACAAACCCTAAAACAGAAACAACCCTAGTTTACACACACTAAAACAGAAACAACCCTAGTTAACACACACTAAAACAGAAACAACCCTAGTTAACACAAACACTAAAACAGAAACAATTCTAGTTAACACAGACCCTAAAACAGAAATAACCCTAGTTAACACAAACCCTAAAACAGAAACAACCCTAGCTAACACAAACCTGAAATATTAACAACCCTAGCTAACACAAACCATAAAACAGAAACAACCCTAGTTAACACAGACCCTGAAACAGAAAGAACCCTAGTTAACACAGACCCTGAAACAGAAAGAACCCTAGTTAACACAGACCCTGAAACAGAAACAACCCTAGTTAACACAGACCCTGAAACAGAAACAACCCTAGTTAACACAGACCCTGAAACAGAAACAACCCTAGTTAACACAGACCCTGAAACAGAAACAACCCTAGTTAACACAGACACTAAAAGAGAAACAACCCCAGTTAACACATACCCTAAAACAGAAACAACCCCAGTTAACACAAACCCTAAAACAGAAACAACCCTAGTTAACAGAAACCCTAAAACAGAAACAACCCTAGTTAACATAGACCCTAAAACAGAAACAACCCTAGTTAACACAAACCCTAAAACAGAAACAACCCTAGTTAACACAAACCCTAAAACAGAAACAACCCTATTTAACAGACCCTAAAACAGAAACAACCCTAGTTAACACAAACCCTAAAACAGAAATAACCCTAGTTAACACAAACACTAAAACAGAAAGAACCCTAGTTAACAGACCCTGAAATAGAAACAACCCTAGTTAACACAAACCCTAAAACAGAAACAAACCTAGTTAACACAAACCCTAAAACAGAAACAACCCTAGTTAACACAGACCCTAAAACAGAAACAACCCTAGTTAACACAAACCCTAAAACAGAAACAACCCTAGTTAACACAAACCCTAAAACAGAAACAACCCTATTTAACAGACCCTAAAACAGAAACAACCCTAGTTAACACAAACCCTAAAACAGAAAGAACCCTAGTTAACACAAACACTAAAACAGAAAGAACCCTAGTTAACAGACCCTGAAATAGAAACAACCCTAGTTAACACAAACCCTAAAACAGAAACAAACCTAGTTAACACAAACCCTAAAACAGAAACAACCCCAGTTAACACAAACCCTAAAACAGAAACAACCCCAGTTAACACAAACCCTAAAACAGAAACAACCCTAGTTAACACAAACCCTAAAACAAAAACAACCCCAGTTAACACAAACCCTAAAACAGAAACAACCCTAGTTAACAGAAACCATAAAACAGAAACAACCCTAGTTAACAGACCCTGAAACAGAAAGAACCCTAGTTAACACAGACCCTGAAACAGAAACAACCCTAGTTAACACAGACCCTGAAACAGAAACAACCCTAGTTAACACAGACCCTGAAACAGAAACAACCCTAGTTAACACAGACACTAAAATAGAAACAACCCCAGTTAACACAAACCCTAAAACAGAAACAACCCCAGTTAACACAAACCCTAAAACAGAAACAACCCTAGTTAACAGAAACCCTAAAACAGAAACAACCCTAGTTAACATAGACCCTAAAACAGAAACAACCCTAGTTAACACAAACCCTAAAACAGAAACAACCCTATTTAACAGACCCTAAAACAGAAACAACCCTAGTTAACACAAACCCTAAAACAGAAAGAACCCTAGTTAACACAAACACTAAAACAGAAAGAACCCTAGTTAACAGACCCTGAAATAGAAACAACCCTAGTTAACACAAACCCTAAAACAGAAACAAACCTAGTTAACACAAACCCTAAAACAGAAACAACCCTAGTTAACACAGACCCTAAAACAGAAACAACCCTAGTTAACACAAACCCTAAAACAGAAACAACCCTAGTTAACACAAACCCTAAAACAGAAACAACCCTATTTAACAGACCCTAAAACAGAAACAACCCTAGTTAACACAAACCCTAAAACAGAAAGAACCCTAGTTAACACAAACACTAAAACAGAAAGAACCCTAGTTAACAGACCCTGAAATAGAAACAACCCTAGTTAACACAAACCCTAAAACAGAAACCCTAAAACAGAAACAACCCTATTTAACAGACCCTAAAACAGAAACAACCCTAGTTAACACAAAACCTAAAACAGAAAGAACCCTAGTTAACACAAACACTAAAACAGAAAGAACCCTAGTTAACAGACCCTGAAATAGAAACAAACCTAGTTAACACAAACCCTAAAACAGAAACAAACCTAGTTAACACAAACACTAAAACAGAAATAACCGGAGTTATCACAAATCTAAAGAATAAACAGCTTGCACCTAAAACAAAAACAACCGGAGTTAACACAAACCCTAGAACTGAATAAACAGCTTACCATTCAGCCACATCCCTCTCCACACGTAAACTTATGAAGACACTAACTAAAACTACAGAGGTGATATTATATGTAGAATCTCACCACCAGAGATCTGACTCTTATCTGATCATCAGACGACTCGTACAGTTTCTTTAAGACGGGGACGGCATCCTTCAGAATTCCGGCACATCGGTCCTTCTTCGACGCAGAGTGAACAATCGCCTCAACCGCAACTCTCTGTATGAAAAAATTATTATAATTTTTTTTTTCGTTTTAACGATACTTTTACTCACTGTTAAAACACATCTATCATAGGTATAATGAAACACAAGCATTCTGAGAGTACTGCTAAAGCAGTAAATGTCCCCTACCTGGCCACATGCTTATAAACCTTAAAGTCTACACTTTAATAAAGTCCAGACTTTAATGTCATGGCAACGCCGTTCTAATAGCATTACGTTAAAGTCTGGACTTTATTAAAGTCTGGACATTATTAAAATCTGGACTTTAAGTTGTATAAGCACGGGCCCAGACTCAACAATTTTTCTTATCTCCTAAATTCAAGGGCCATACATGTACCGCTGTGAAAAGTGGGTAAATCACCATGAAAGTTAAATTTCATCAGTAACAGTACATGACAAAGCTATGTACAAAATTTCACCTCAATATCTTCAGACATTGCAAAACAAAAGTCCGGAATTTTTGTTTATCATATCTCCCAAGTTCAAGGACCATAACTCTGTCAAAAATGGGTAAATTACATGAATGTTAAACTTGATCTGTAACAGTACATGATAAAATTATACACAACATTTCAGGTCAATATCTTAAGGATTTCTGAAATGTTCTTTTCTTATCTCCTAAGTTCAAGGGCCATAACTCCATCAAAATAAGTAAATCACCATGAAAGTCAAACTTGATCTGTAACAGTACATGATAAAGCTATACACAAAGTTTTAGCTTAATATCTTAAGGAATTCTAAAAAAACTACATCCAGAAAACTATATGTGGGACGGATGGACAGACTGACAGACAGAAGGACGGAGATGAAACCTATAGTCTCTTCCAATTGGACCGGTATGAACTAATAACAAAAGGCACTACTAGACTACATGATTAATATGTGTGTACACAGCAGGGCTAGTTCTGTGATAGCAGAAAAATTTGACAGTTATTTTCTTACAAAATATCAATTATTACATGAAATTATTTTGTCTTATGAATTAAAGTAAAATTCGCCAATTGTTCCTAAAATTCACAACAGCGAAATTTGGCAAGTGCCAGAGCTAGCCTTGCAAAGCTTCAGGAAGTTATCTTGAACAGTTTTAGAAAATGAAAACTCCCTCAAAGCAAAAGGCACTACTAGACCACAAGATTGATATGGTTACAATATTTTGTGAATTTATCTCGAATGGTTTCGGAGTTGTGCTACAGAAACAGTGAATTTGTTCATTCTAGCTATTTATTTCCATGGTAACGTAAGGAGACAATGGGATAAATCTCACCTGATGAAGTCTGTTTTCACTGTTGGCCAGGGCAAACATTATCTGTACCACACCTTCCGTCCCGAGAATCATGTTACCAACATCAAACGGGCCCTGAATGAGGATAGCAAGACAACTTTAACAACACCCAAACACATCATAATGAAATGAATGAATGAATGAATGAATGAATGTTTAATGACTCACCAGCATGAAAAATACATTGGCTATTGGGTGTCAAACTATGGTACATAATAATAATATGAGGAATTATTAGGTGTTAAATATACATGTAACCTCAATCATGGATGTAAATATGCATTGTGATTCTTTGGGGCTGTTTGGTAGGGATGCTAATATGAACAAACATTGTTATCTAGATTTGGATTTTTTTTTTTTAATTCAGGCAAAAATTAGCCTATTCCCCCCCCCCCCCCCCCCCGCCAACGCACTTACAAAAATGGGAGTCTGAACACCTATGCTTGAAATGTATTTTGATGGAAACAAAAAACTGAACTAAAATGAGTAAGTGAAGATTTTGTACTTGTAGAAGGGTAGAGATGGCTTCAATAGCCTCAATCTTCGATTCCATGATGTCATCTCCAAACAGATCTCTGTAATGACAAGTAGATGAAGAGATTAATTTACTGAAAGGAATGAATGAATGAATGAATGGATAAATGAATGAATGAATGAATGAATGAATGAATGAATGAATGAATGAATGAATGAATGAATGAATGGATAAATGAATGAATGAATGAATAGATGAATGAATGAATGCAGGGCTTTAAATCTCACTAATTTGGGCACAACGGGGACTTGAATCTTTTCTGAGTGCAGGAAGGTAATTTTTGTTCAGTTTAATGATACACCAGCACAAACATACATCAGCTATTCGGTGTAATTCTCAGGTAAATCTATGGACAGGAATGCACGAACAAATACACTACTAGTATCTCATTTATTTCTGTTATTACATTTTGGCATATAATAAAATAAATGTCTTTTATAGTCAGTTAGGTAAAATAAACACAATTGTACTTTCTAAATGTGTCTAACATACACTACAGCAGGACTAGCTCTGGGTTAGCAGAACATTTTGTCAGTTTATCTACTAAACTTTAAAAATGGCAAAAACCCAGTTATTTTCTAACATTTATCATATAAAATTATTTCACCGAATTAAAATAAAATTCACCAAATTGTTTTTGAAATTCGCAACTGGTGGATTTGGCCAGAGTTAGCCTGTGTTACATTAATGAAAAGTACATCTATGAAACACCACAGAAATTTAACTACGGAGAGGAATGCACTAAAAATTTTTACTAGTATCTTATTTATTTCTATTATAATTACAAACTTCCCGCCGTTTTATGATTTACTCCATTCTGATCGGATGATGTCTCTTAAAAATGGAAGTTTATCATTCAATATACCTGAGAAAATAACGTCATTACATAAAATTGCTCACGGAGAGGACATTTAAAACAGGTTTTTGTTTATTTTTAATGAAATAAGTTATGTTGTTTGTACTACATGTAATAAGCATTCTTGGCCATTTTAAAAACATCTGTTTATGTATAACAGTCACAAATTTAGTATAAAATAATTTTGCTATGCTACACAATTTTATACAATTTGTGACTGTTAAACATCGATAAATTCACAAAAAACATTACAAACAATTCCTATATAATTACATTTTAGCCTATGATAAAACAAAAGTCTTTTGTAGTCAGTTAAGTAAAATATACACAATATCTATCTTATGAATGTGTCTAATATACATTTTAGAGTGGAGAATCCATGCATGCACACACATCAAGGAGAGGTTAGTGACAAAATGTCCAGAATATCTATACAATCATGGTAGGGTTAACATATTCCAGCTTTTTAGTGAACAAGCTGCCTCGTAACCATAATCTTCAACAGCTATTATTATAAAACCAATCCTTTTCTTCTTTTTATCTACCCCAACACAACACAACTATCTTACTTGATGTATGCAGAACATTTATCTTTAAATGTGTTTCGCTGTTGGTCGGTGGACAAATCATCATAGATCTTAGAAAGTGCAACGGAGGCATGCATCTTTGATTTGGGGGTTATAGGTAAAGTCTTGTGCTGTTCTAGCGTCCCAGCGACCAACAGGAGCTGCTCAATTCCTGAAAAAAATAAATAGAGGCTATTTCATGTTTTTTTTCGAATACTTTTTTTTATGTCAACTCGTGATGTGTGAAAACCATATTTTCATGAACTGCCAAGCAATGAGTGAAAATATGTTTTTCACATATCACAAGTTGACAAAAAAACTGTCTTAGGAAAAATACCATGAAATGGTCTATTTATTATATACATCTTTTCTTATTTTTGACAATATCTTTCACTTTTTGTTAATATCTTTCACTTATCCTATCGAAAACATGTAACACCATGATATATTTCTTCCTATGGAACTTTTCCAGAAAATTTACTTGACCATAGACATTTTAAAATAAATCTGAATAAAAATTACCTGTGTGTGTATCTTTATTTAATTATTAAATTAATATTTATTTAATAATACTGCTGTGCAAACATACCTGACAAAGAGATGTTCCAAAAACAAAAAGAATCAACGCTGTTAAATTCGTATACTTAAACTCAATGACACTACATTGTGTCATCATTATAAATTTCAGCTTCGTATTCACTTCGTTTTAGATATTTTATCGTAATTACCCTTTTCATATCTCTTTTTTGTTTAAATTAAAAAAAGTTCTTCAAATACGATCAGATGCATTGGTAATCATCAAACTTACATACAAAGAAACGAGACAAAGGGAGATAATTTAATCATGCACTTTTATAAAAAAGTAAATACGATTTCTATATTTTCACTGTAGCTAAAATACAGTGAAAATATGACTTTTCACCGGGTATCACTTGTATGGTTTCCGTAGATCTACATATTTCATTGCTATGTATATAATAATTATAGGATATTAAACGAGCTTTTATTTCGTATCATGTTTATGTCCCGAGTGAAATAATTTTCAATTGTCACGAGCTTGGCATTCTAGTGGGACGTATCACTTTGATATGTACCAACATATTTTTAACCATACAGGTAATAATACTTGTTATTGTTTAAAAAACCCAAAAACCTCTTGTTTAAAAAACAACCCTTGTTATAATTTTAAAAAGCATGATTTTTTCTTTAATGATGTAAATGGATAAACAGTGAAACCTCTCGAAACCTCTGTAAACCGGAATTCCCTCAAATATCTGTGCAGAAGAGAACCTCTCTAAACCAGATACCTCTTAAAACCGGACGCTTTACTTGATCCCGAGCAGTGCTAGCTCTGGATGAGTGAAACATTTCGCCAAATTATCTTTAAAAATGCAAAAAAAAACTTTTATTTTTCAACAAAATACCAATTATTACTTAAAATTTGTTGGCAAAATTAAAATAAAATTCGCCAATGGTTCTTAAAATTTGCATTTGGTGAATTTGGCGAGTGCCAGAGCTAGTGCTGCCCGAGGGTGTCTGGTTTAGAGGAGCTTCTCTGAAGTACGCTTTGAAAATGAATTCGTCATAAATTATTTCAATTTTTTTCTACAGATGCAGTTAGAAACAGATCCAGAGGCTGGAAGGGTTTGTGAGGGGGCAAGGGACCAATCCACCCTAAATACAGTGAAACCTCTCAAAACCGGACCCTCTATAAACAGGAATTCCCTCAAAACCGGACATTTTCCACGGTACTTTTTTAAAAATCAGTAAAGAACTTAACCTCTCTAAACCGGATACCTCTTAAAACTGGAAATTTTACTTGGTCCTGAGGGTGTCCAGTTTACAGGTGTTTCACTGTATATTCAAGTGTCTCTTTTTTTCTGGTAAAATATATGATTAAATCAGGTTGCCCCTTTTCATGAGTTGGTCCATATGCCCCTTTTTCACCCCTCCAAAATGTCCAGGATCTGCCCCTGGTGGTCCCAGACGTTTGTTTACCTTCCGTGTTGAGGAACTCCTTACTCCAGTTGACGCCGTCTTTCCACGTGACGTTCTTCATGATGAGTTCGATGGCGTTGTCGCGACCCGTCGGCGACACCTTCGCGTTTCCGATCATGTTTATCAGCAGCAGGAAGACCTGCTCCACGAACTTGAGAGCGCTCTCCGCTGAAAGAGTTAAAAAAATACACAACATTTCAAAGTTGGCCTCAGATCACAGAAAAAATGGACTAATAGGCCTCAGATTACAGTTATCTTCCCATTTGGTTGTCCAAAATCCGGAAATATGTCCGCGCATGTAGTCTGTTGTTTGACTATGATTATTTCATGGCAGACAGCTGCTATGAAGTGGCAACTATTTGACTGAAGTTGACAGGGGAGAGCATGAAGTTTGCAAACGTGTAGCTTGATGACATTGAAGACTTTTTTGTGGTAATTCCAGCCCATGCAAAAGTAGTTCTTTTTGTGTAAAATGGGTGTACTCCGGCCAGGTTTAGTGGGTGTGTTTGTTTACACCAATATCCTGGGAGAAAAAGCTGGACAACAGGGGTTGTCCTTTTCAGGGTATGTTGCTCTCCGGCAGGCAAAGGTACACCAAAAAAATCCATAGCCACTAACACTATATAGAAACATACAGCGTAAATAATTGTGGTTTGTAGCCAGTTAAAGCTAAAGTGGTTTCTTGTTTAACGACACCACTAGAGCACACTGAATTATTAATCATCGGCGATTGGATGACAAACATTTGGTAATTTTGGTAATCTAGGGCCAAATTTATGAAGCCTGTTTTTCTTGCTCTTTAATAAAGCAACTTATTTGAACAAGTAAAAATATTGATGGACAAGTAGATTTGTAGATGTACTTGTCTGGTGGACTCTTGAAAAATTCTGCTTATTTCTATCACTGTCAATAATTTAACTTAGAACCTCTTTCTTTCTTTCTGTTAGAAAAGTAAAATCTCACAGAGCTTGATTTGCGGGTATCTGGCTGGTTCCCCTTTCTTTCGGTCCTCGTCGTATTTCTTGACGGCCTCCTTGTATTTGTGCAGGTCAGTGATGTACGTGATCAGAGTCTGAACGAGATGGGCGGCCGCTGCCGACACTTCCTCGTTCTTAACACCGATATACTTGAGAATCTTCGGAACGCCAAATTCTTCTGCTACTGCCTCCGACTGAAATAAAAGTAAACATTAGGTCTCGACATTTAAAAGGAGCTATCATTCTCGCTCTAGGGAAGATTTTGTTCAGTGTAGTATCTCGATTCACAATGCAAATTTATAGTCCGTCCCATCCTTCTACAAAAATATATGGTTTTTTAAAAATAATTTTAGTTTGGTTTGATGTAAGGAAAAAAGCAAAAATGTTTTGGAAATAACAAAAATATACAATTTTTGTGTGCAATTTAGAAAACAGTCAGCTCAGAAATAAATAATTAGTAGTAAATTTCATCGTATGAAAAAAAAGTGTTCCCTGTGGAACGGACTACAAGAGATGGCTACACAATTTTAAGACATTAAACAGTAGTTGCTAATCAATTTTATCAACGAGTATTTTGTAAGATATGAACAATTTCTGTCTGCAGACAGGCACGATAACTCTGGTAACAACCTGGGGCGATAACTCCAGAAATAACCTGGGGCCGAATTCATTAAAACTCTTACATCTTTGCGTTCTCACTGTGCAGTGCAGTGCAAAAAGACATGCAAGAACGATACAATGATGCTTAAGAGAGCTACAGAGAGCTCCGTGAATTATGCCGCTGGACAACTCACTCTCTCTTTGCTGCCTTTACTGAGACAGGACAAAACTCGCAGGCCATTTAGCACCAACTCCTGTTCCGGGTCATCAAGCAGAGTCTTCAGTTTTGTCAGCACATTTTCCCTCCACATTATCTGAGCACCGTCCTCTTCTCGTGCCAGAACTATCAGGTTATTCGTGGCCTGGAAACAAAGAATCAAAGAAATGTTTGTTTAGAAATAAGGCAGGGTATTACTGAACACGAGGACTTGTTTTAAAAACACAAGTAAGATTGTGATCATAAGGTACAAAAGTTAACCAAAGCATATTATGATTATTAAAGTAGAGAGCAGTGAGGAGAGAGAGATGAAAGGGATGAGAAAAGGAGGGAGGGAGAGAACGAATAGGGAGAGATTGAGAGTGTAAAAACTGTAAAGCTAAAAACAGGTTAAAGTTTTTTTTGTTTAATGACACCACTAGAGCACATTGATTTATTAATCATAGGCCATTGGAAGTCAAATATGTGGTAATCTTAACACACAGTCTTAGAGAGGAAACTCGCTACATTATTCCATTAGTAACAAGGGATATTTTATATTCACTATCCCATAGACAGGATGGCACATACCACAGCCTTTGATATACCAGTCATGGTGCACTGGCTGGAACGAGAAATAGCGTAATGGGCCACTGATGGGGACCAATCCCAAACCGGGAGAGAGAGAGAGACAAAGACAGACAGAGCAAGAGAGAGAATGAGAGAGAGTGAGTGGGGAGGGAAGGTGGAAGTGAAAGAGAAAGAGAGAGAATTAGACTGAAAGACAGGAAAGCAATGTTTGTTTATTGACACCTTGGCAAACTACAGCTATTTTGTGTCTAACAGTTATTTTGACATAAACAGAACAGCACATACCACAACTAACTAACATTAAAGTATAAAAACTAATAGAAATACAAAAGTTAGTTAAATTACCTGTTTTCTCTTGGCCAGTTCTACAGAGGGGTCAAAGGCCATGTCGAACATCTGTGATACTCGAGACACTGTGCTCGTCTGTTCCTTTATCTGAAATGTAAATCACAAAATTACATACAGAACTGGTTACTTAAGTAAAGCTGGGCAGTATACTGTATATACCATTCAGTATTGGTATCATGTCAATACAGATTTACCATACAGAGCAAATTTCAAAATTTCTGTATTGAAAAATGTTATCCACCATTTAGTAATGCCCTAACAATATATCCGACGAATGCAAAATAGCTGAAAAGAAAAGAGAGAGATTAAGGTATTGTGTAATGAAATTGTATTTTATTTAGATGAAATTAGAGGGTGAGACTTAACTCAGGCATCCATTTAAATCCGAATATACCGAAAATACCACTTGATGAGAGAGTATTGGTATTGTATCAATATCGAATACTGTACCGATAACAAGGTAAATCATCCCAAAAATACCGATACCGAACCTGAAATTCAATACCGCCCAGCTGTATACTTAAATATATCAGATTATTCAAGTTAAGAAACTTCTATAGTGAAATTCACATTTTTCATCAAAAGAATTACATTCGTCTCATAAAAGAAGCAGGATGTTGCCAAAACGTTGGGTTAAAATTGTAAGTAAACTGATGAAAAGGATGCAATTCCCCACTGATTAGTTTTAAGACTAACAGTTTAAACCTGATCACTGGCATAGCAGGGATTTTATAATTTGGGGGTTGTTCAGTATCACATCGTGATTCGTTACACAAGTTTCAGGGATTGCCAAACAATTTTAAAACATTAAACAGTAGTTGCTAATCAATTTTCAATCGACCAGAAATTTCTCTAATCAAAATTTTAAAAAACAAAATGTTCCCTGGAGGTATTCACTATGAGTCATGTGATGGGTTGTGGGGTGATTGGGGGTGGGGGGGGGGGGGGGGGGGGGGGGCGGCACACCAGTGGTCCCTGTCTGGCTACCCCCGAAGATCATGATGCCACCATGACCAGATTCTAGTTAATTAGCATTAATACCTTGGTTTACTGTACAAACCTTTCCTTGCACAATGGGATTCAGTCTTTTAAATATGGCATGGACGGCAGAATTCTTCGGGTCCACTTTCATGAGTACTGCTGCATCCTTAAATGCTTCTTGCACCTTACCCATCTTCTCGTAGGCTTGACAACGACGGAAAAGTGCCTTTGGGTCATTTGGTGTAATTTCAAGGCCTAAAATAATCAAGCCAGAAACAAAAAAAATTTGGTATGATTTTTAAGACCTCAACTATTAAAAACACAAGAGTACTTTTTCAAACATTATTAAAAAGTAGCTGATTTTTAGGAACAAATATTTATCAGCCAAATATTAAACATAATAGGATTTTTTTACAATAATTAGCAATTGGCTAGTTTTACAATGGACAGGGTGAGACCAGTATTTTCTGTAAGCTAGACTCCCCATATTGTGGCAAACACACATTAATTTAGCAAACAAACGAAAGCTAAGTCTTCTAGAATAAATATGACAATAATAAATTCTGATTACCAATAACTAAAACAAAAATTCTCCTAACAATAAGAAACAATAAATAAACAAACAAACAACAAAACAGGGGCATTTGAAATGAAATATTGGAATAGTATAGCAACTTGTTATATGGAACTGTTCACAGCTTTAACTGATTTACATTTTGTCGCCTCCTCTATGGCTGTTTCATACTGGCCAAGCTTCAGGTAGCACGCTGACCGGTTTTTGTAGATTATCGACATCTCTGTCTCCTTGGCCAGTCCCAGATCAAGAGCCTTTGTGTAGCAGGACAGAGCAAGATCGAAGTTTCCATCCTTAAAATGCTGGTTGCCTTCCTCTCGGAGAGCCTGTGCATCAGCCATCTGGAAAACAAAAACTTCAAAAGGTTTAACATGTCATTTGTCAGCTTGTATAATAAAAACTTAATTTTGAATTTGGAGACAGTGAGTTTTGATAGAAATACACAAGATCTTGCTGTGAGAGGACGGATTAATTGCTCTCTTAACTCAGACTATGGGAAGACATTTTAAAATAATACCACACTAAGCATTGATACTTATTTGCTTTTTTAGTACTTTATAAATTCACATGCCAAAACTGCCATCTCCGTCATAAATTCTGAACTGTAGCCCAGTAGAGCACTGAATCCTCAAGCAGGAAGCAGTATATTCCAAACATTGATGAAAATTGCCGAACTCTTGATGTGTCGACCTCATTTGGTCTTGAATTAGCCAGAGTACTCTGACTGTAAGAGACTCTGAGAGCTAGATGGACATTTGGACATAAATACGCTCTCATTACAGTCAGAGACCAAGCTATGTATTTTTTTTGGCAATTCCCGACAACCAAAAAGTTGGCAAAGATTTCCGCTCTAATATCACAACAATCCTATGTTTGACGTTAAATACATTTACATCGATCATTTTCGAGTTAATTGATTAAAAATAATCCACATATTAATCACTAATACACACACTACAGAAAGAAACCCGACAGCACCCACATTCAGCTAAGCTTCGGCAAACTCCGGACAGTAGAATTCTAAGTTCGCCGACCTATATCATGACGTTGCGTCACATGATCGCCCACTCAGCCATTCCATCTACTAGGCAGAATCGCCCAGTGGGCGATCACGTGATCTACGTCACGAAATAGGTCACCGAGCTTTATAATTCTTGCGACGGAGTGTCACAAAGCATAGCTGAATGTGGGTGCTGTCGGATTTCTTTCTGTACTGTGTGTATTAGTGATTAATATGTGGATTTTTTTAAATCAGTTAACTCGAAAATGATCGATGTAAAGGTATTTGACGTCAAACATAGAATTGTTGTGGTATTAGAGTGGAAATCTTTGCCAACTTTTTGGTTGTCAGGAATTGCCAAAAAAATACATAGCTTGGTCTCTGACTGTAATGAGAGCGTATTTATGTCCAAATGTCCGTCTAGCTCTCTTACAGTCAGAGTACTCGGGCTAGTCTTGAATCTACTATGGAAATAATAGATCAATAAAAATAATGAATAATGAAAAATTAAAAAAAGCCTCATGTGTTTTTTAAAATTGTTCGGACGCAAATCTATAACTTTCATTCTCTTGGCCTAACCATGAACTTGATGAAGTTTCAAAGTTTTAATTTCTGAACGTCTACTGGTCATAAACGATACTTTTCCATTCTACATCCACAAACTTCTTGCTTTTTGTGCGTATGCACAAAATGGGACTTGAAAAGGGTAAACATTGAACAAGTTGAAGCGAGTGCTCTAACTCTAAGTTCTAACCACCGAGTAACCGCGAGTCACTTCCCAATCACTGAATCAGGGTAAACCGCACCATTGCCTCAAAAATTTATTAACACTGGTTCAAAACAAATCCATTTACTAACCACATGTTTGTTACAAATAAAAATAAACTAACACTTACAGCTATTAGTTCTGAATAATAAAGAGCTAGATGGTTTTCGCTGGAAAATCTACACTTTCGTTCTCTCTCGGAAGCAGACACCAACTGTGCTTTTACGTTTCCAAAGAGTTCTGCGATTGCAGACGATTATTTTCTAGAATATTCTCAACATCTGGCTCTTAATCACGTGGTTAAGACATGCATGTAGTGGGAACACTAAATAAATTAGTAGTACCTCACAGGGGAAAAGATCAGCGTATCAGTTTCTTTTTTACTACAAACAAAATAGGAAAAATTACACAACTTGAAAAGTTAATAGAGGGCAATAACTCTTGTCATATGTCATTCTAAATTAGAAAGCCCATATATGGTAAAATAGTAATTTGATAGGTCATGGGTCTTGTCATCCTGGGTCAATTCAACCCTTATTCTGAATGGTTTCGCCCTAAATGTGCCCATGCTGATATAGAAGGTTCTAGACAAAATTGGCAGCCAATAATACTGTAGTGTACGTGGTAATAGACCGTGATAACCACAACAAACCGGCCTCAGCGGTGTATTGACTTGCCTCGGTAGTGTAGTATCGTACTGAGTAGGTTCGCCTCCCGGTACGCCAACCTTCCTTCATCAAAATGCACACTCATTTCCCTTTGGCTTAATCCTACGGGACATTCCAAATTACATAGCACCATACCCCCCCCCCCCCCCCCCGCCTGTTGTCAACTACAGTTGGGCTGCTGGTGCTCCGCAGTGGCAGTCCCTCCTTCACCCACCCCAACCCTTTCGTGTCCTGGACGGAAGAACTGTCTGAGGCCGGTACTTTTGCCCAGGACAGGCGTGCACTACAACAGCTTGCTCTGAATGTGCACGTTAAACCATTTTCCATTTCCATTCCAGTATGACAACTACACCAACTTCTCTCTCACTAACCATTAGCCCACCGTCCTGGACAGACACCCCAGATAGCTTAGGTGTGTGTCCAGGACAGCGTGCTTCAACCATAAGCACGACAATACGTTGGAGAAAGAAAACGATGTACCGGTACTGTACTGGGTGTTAGTTATCAGACATGAACAATATGGTTTAAAGAAGCAGTTTGTTCTGTTTTAAAAAGGGACATTCCTGAGTCCCTGCATTGTAAGATGTTTCCGACGAATACAATATTTCTACGATTAAACTTGCATATTAAATATATTTTCTTGTTTAGAATACCAGTGTTTGTATATTCAATATGTTTCTGGTCGTCTTGATATTTGTAAGAAGCTCAAACTGGATTTTGTCTTCAAATAATTTTGTACGTACGAAAAAAAATATATTTTAGGAAATAAAATGAAATTTAACCCAGTACAAATATTAGAACGATCAGAAACACGTTTAATATACAGCCACTAATATTTTATGCAGAAAAATATATATGATATGTAATTACAATCGATAAAAAGTCTCTGTTAGTCGATAACATCTTAAACATAGCAGCAAACTCAGGAATGTCCCTTTAACAAAACCACTAGACCAAGGGATCATCCATCCCACAGACAGGATATATCAGTCGTGGTGCACTGGGTGGAACAAGAAATGGCCTAATGGGCCAGGTCGACTTCTTCCCCGCTAACAATATAATTAGTCTAGATGTATGTATACAACATTAAAACCGGTCACTGTCCCGGTGTACGTAGACACCCCAGGTGGCAATGGCATGATTGCCCAGGACAGCATGCTTAAACCTTACACCCAATCAGCTCATTGGTGGAACATCTATTTGATGCGAATAAAAAAGAAAAAGAAAGAAATGTTTTATTTAACAACGCACTCAACACATTTCATTTACGGTTATATGGCGTCAGACATATGGTTAAGGACCACACATATATTGAGAGAGGAAACCTGCTGTCGCCACTTCACAGGCTGCTCTTTTCGATTAGCAGCAAGGAATCTTTTATATGTACCATCCACAGACAGGGTGGTACATACCACGGCCTTTTATATACCAGTCGTGGTGCACTGGCTGGAACGAGAAATAGCCCAATAGGCCCACCGACGGGGATCGATCACACACCGACCGCGCATCGAGCGAGTGATGCGAATAACGTTGTGGGATACATTTCCCGTTCCTACCATCCGTGGTATATGTGGCTGTACTGCCTATGAAAATGGAAATAAAACGATTTTTTTTGGTTTTGTTTTCCAATTCAGTTGTTATTAGGTGTCTAACGTGGCTAATTGCAGGACATTCTTTAAAAAAAAAAACCCAAAAAACCCCAAGAAGGAGGTTAATGTTTTGTGGGCTACAAAAGTATCATGAATATAGAACAATGGTGTAAGAAGATGCCAGAAAGTGGAGGAGGTGGGCACACACACACACACACACACACACGCACACACGCGCACACGCATACACACGCACACACAAATATATATAAACGATCAAGTGTTGGGGGGGGGGGGGCACATGCTGCCCTTGCCCCCCGCTTCCTACGCCAGTGCAGTACATTATATCATTGCAATATGTGACTTGTTATTTTAGTATTGTTCACTAATGTACTTACTTACTTAAGCATGGGCGTAGGAAGGTGCCAAAAAGTGTGTGTGTGTGTGGGGGGGGGGGGGGGGGCACACACAAACACACACACACACATATATATATAAATACATGTATAAATATATATATAACAACATCTCTGCTCCCAGCTCATGCCCCTTTGCCCCACTCCTCGTTTCCTAGGCCAGTCACGGATGGTTGACCTAATTAATGACCAAACAAAGTATTATCTGAGAATATATACATTTGATTTGTACCTAAAACTTAAAAGTACTTTATTTAACCATCTACATAACCACCACATTCCACTTATTATTCATATTTTATAAAAAATAATTGAATTATGTCGACGGTCCATAATTCAGAGAAAAATAACGGCTATTTGGAGAGCAGAGGTGTGACGTATTATTTTTAAGTCCGTGACTGAGTACCTTTAAATTAGAAATCTAAAAATCCTTTACCGATAACGTTGACCCCAGGCACGTTACGACTTTAATGTAAGTTCATAGCGACGATGTTACAACCAGGCATATTTGTGTACTTCCGGTTATCTTTTGGCAACAGATCCAAACACGTCTTGAACAAAGTTACAAACGTCCATCATGACGCACAATATGCAGTCGTACATGGACAAACACAGAATTGGTCCCCTGTTTGAGGTATATTGTGGTGCACACAATGCATGTCTTGTCATTTACTTGTACTTTTGTTAGGAGGATCCATGAGACTTGATGAGTTTCACCCCAGCCACCCTCTTTTTACTGTGAAAATGCGTTAGAAAATTTCATATTCCACACTTGGTCTGGAGAGAGATAACCCAGTGCCACCAAATTAATAGACCGGTAAAATATCCGACTGTTGCCCATCATTTTGGTTAGTAGGGTTAGGGTTAGTTAGATTTACATTTAATAATCAAATACATAGGTTTAGGGTGAGGCATTAGGGTTATCCTGGCGTCATATGTTTTCGATACGATAAGCAAAAAATTAAAATATAATAAAAACAATATTTCGTACATACAATAATACTTTCTCTTTCTCAAGTCACATTAGTTTATTGTAAAAAAAACCAGTGATAATTTCCCATGAATGCCAAGTTTTTCTCCCAAAAAACTAGCTGCTAAGTTGTACAGATGTTTCCGCTATATTTTCACAAACGTCATATATTTTCGATAGTTTCATTGGCTGTCTATTTTGGTCCCTGTTATGGCAGTGTAGGGTCTATACTCCGTGCACTAATTTACATCAAAATCTTCTTTTGAAAATAAAATCATAAAATGTTTGTAACTCGTAAAAAATATTGAATAATTTTCTGACCAATAAACAGTGTTCACATATTTACATTAGGTTTTCGTCATAGGCTAATGTCTAATCCTCTTGTTATACGTATCAACGGCACCAAAATTTAGAATGTCACCTTAAGTACTCTGACGGCGATACAGAACTATATATTTTCATAAAATCTAATTCCACCAAACCACCTTTATTTGTAGTAAATGTAAATGCACATGTAAACATGCCCCCCCCCCCGCCACCACCAAATATTTTTACTTTTCGTACCATCTGGCAGAAACCATGACATGTAAAACAGTCTTGTGCATAGACTTTAGGTAAGGTTTTATGTTTGTAATCGGTGTTCGAAATAAGCACTTGTCCGCTTTTCCTGACAAGTGAAAATGTGCTTGGATGAACACATTTTCCCTCAGTGGTTGTCCTATGGAAAAGTAAAAAATGTCTATTCAGTTTCATTTTTTGCAGTAAAAAAAACCCCATCATCTATGAAACAAACCATTTATTTGAACAAGTGAAAATACTGGCGGACAAGTAGATTTCTAGATGTACTTGTCTGGTGGACTAGTGAACAATTTTGCTTATTTCTATCAGTTAATGCTGTCGTTTTGTGCTTTTTAGGACTTGATGAATAAGCTGCTGCGAGACACACCAGACGATCCAATGGTTTACCTCTTACGAGTTATCTATAAAAAATCTGGTCTTGAGATGCCACAGGTTTGCAAATCACTGTTTAGTTTTATTAATTACTGCCAGTATATCAGTAATTGTTGAATTAAATTTTAGTAAACACTACATGAAGTCAATGGCACCCCAAAGTGTGTTAAGTAATTTTAGACAGAGGAGTGATCTTGGAGAACTTTACTAAATATTATTATTATGTGTGGTGAAATAGGGGTAAAAAAAAAAAAAGAGTAAAAATGTATAGTTATCAGGGCTAGCTCTGCCAAATGGGCTATTTCTTGTTCTAGCCAGTGCACAACAACTGATATACCAAAGGCCGTGGTATGTGCTATCCTGTTTGTGGGATGGCACATGTAAAAAATCCCTTGCTACTAATAGAAAAATGTAGCGGGTTTCCTCTCTAAGACTATATGTCAAAATGACCAAATGTTTGATATCCAATAGCTCTAGTGGTGTTGTTAAACAAAACAAACTAATTGTGTTTTTTCCTGTGTACATGTATCATCTATGCTTTGCCTATTTACAGGGCTAGCTCTGGGTAAGCAAAACGATTTGCCAAATTGTCTTTAATTATGCAAAATCCACCATTATTTTTCAACAAAATATCAATTAGTACATGAAATATTTTCGCCAAATCAAAATAAAATTCTCCAATTGCTCTTGAAATTCGCAGTTGGTGAATTTGGCGAGTGGCAGAGCTAGTCCTGTATTTATATATTTAGTTTTCTCTCTATTTTACAGGATCTCAAGGCACATGCAGGAGGAGTAAGAAAAAGTACTGACCCAGGTAATGTTTATGAATAGTTAACTACCCAGGTAATGTTTATGAGTAGTTAACTACCCAGGTAATGTTTATCAATAGTTAACTACCCAGGTAATGTTTATGAATAGTTAACTACCCAGGTAATGTTTATGAATAGTTAACTACCCAGGTAATGTTTATGAATAGTTAACTACCCAGGTAATGTTTATGAATAGTTAACTACTAGTATTTTATTTAAGGATTGTCTGTTATTTCTTTTACGTTCATCGGGGTATGAACAAAAAATATCATCCACAAACTGTGTGAATCGGTGAAGCTGTTCTCAAATAAGTTTGTGGATGATTTTTTTTGTTCATACCCAGATGAACGTAAAAGAAAAAACAGACAATACTTATAATTAAATTTGAATCATACATGCTAATAATAACACTAAAACGTCATACTTTATTTTGAATTATTTTTTATCCATAAACAATAATGCTCATTAAAACACCTTGCCCATATAAAATGATGTCATCACATATGACGTTCCCTGACAACGTAATTTTTACGTTCATCGAAAAATTAACAAACTCCCGTTGCTACGTCTGGACCAATGGGATGACGTTACGTTTAATGAATGTAACAGAAATTTAATTATTAAACATTTATAATAATTAATCCTACCACAACATATATATAAAAATCCTAATTCCAGATTTTAGCAGTCTCTGAAAACTTACTTAGTCCATTTTCTTTGTTAAGAAGCTCATAACACCAGTCCATTTTCTTTGATAAGAAGCTCATAACACCCACTGATCCCCACCTCATTTTATCAGTATCCTTAAAAGTCATTGATTAATTAATGATCAGCTATTGGAAACTCACTACATTTGTTTTCATTAGAAGCAAGGGGTCTTTTTTATGCAGTTTCCCATATAGAACAGAATATACCAGTTGTAGGGGTGGGATGTAGCCCAGTGGTAAAGTGTTCGCTTGATGCGCAGTCGGTCTAGGATCGATTCTCGTGGGTGGACCCATTGGGCTATTTCTCGTTCCTGCCAATGCTCCACAACTGGTATTTCAAAGGCCGTGGTATGTGCTATCCTATCTGTGGGATGGTGTATATTAAAAATTTCTTGCTGCTAATCAAAATGAGTAATCCATGAAATTGTGACAGCAGGTTTCCTCTCAATATCTGTGTGGTCCGTAACCATATGTCTGACGTTATATAACTGTAAATAAAATGTGTTGAGTGCTTTGTTAAATCAAACATTTCCTTTTTGTTAGCATTGTAAAGTCTGTATTAAGAATAGTTGTGTAATGCGGGATTGAATGTCAGTAATATGAGACTGAATGTTGGTTCCATCGTTAACTTTCTAACACTATTTATAATTCATCCTGTTATTTTGGGAAATCAGGCATTAATCTAGTGATTTACCCCAGGACATGACAAATGTAATCCTCTATACTGTCTATACTGTCTCAGTGTTGTTAAACAAAACAAACAAACTTCTATACTGCCTCACTAAAATGTAATTTGTTCTGTAGCCATCTCTATGTAAGTAAATTACAAAATTCTGGTTACCCAATTCAGAGACAGTCATATTGATTTTTTGTTTTCTTTTTAATGAATTTTTTTCCAGAGCTTAATAGAAGCTACGACAAGCCATGGATGTCACAAACGAAAAAATTAAAACCAAAAAAATCTGGAGAAGATATTCAAATGTCCAAAGGTCAGTCAACCATGTTAAAGGAAAGGTAGAGTTTGTTTAATGATATCTTGGCACTTTCAAGTAGAAGGCCAAGCCTCGAACCTAACAGCGGTTACCGACGGCATTTGCCATTGTTGAGATACACATTGCCATGGGTCGGGAGCATCACCGATGGCACTTCTGTGCCAGAAGTGCAGTAGGCAGGGTTCGTACGGGTTTTGGAAAGTTTAAAAAAAAAAAAAAAAATCATTTTTAGGACCTGGAAAGTTTAGGAAAAATCACATTTTTGCTCATAGTTTTGGAAAATTGTACTTTTGGCAATATATTAAAAAGCTTAGTGGTTGAAAATCAATATTTGATTGCTAAAAATAAAATTAAAAACAAACTATTTGTTTTCTTAAGAATTGAACGTTATATTATTGACGTTCATGCAATGATAAACATCAAAACCGTTTTACACACTGTATGAATGGCATAGCGCATTAGCGCAAAGCCGTTCATACATATGTGTGTAAAATGGTTTTGATGTATCATCGGTTGATTGCCCAGTATTGAAATAAATGTAAATTTTTAATGACAGTTTCGTGCCTTGATGTATTGTAAGGGTTAGTCATTTGTAGCCCAGTATTAAAGTGCTCGTTTGATGTGCGGTCAGTGTAGAATCGATTCCAGTCAGTGGGCTATTTCTCGTTCAGCCAGTGCACCATGACTGGCATATCAAAGGCTGTGGTATGTGCTATCATGTCTATGGGGTGGTGCACGTAAGGTAGTACTAAACCAAATAACTTCTGACTAGGTCAATGTTCGAGATGCACCCAACTATTAATAGAGAAGTCAACATCACAAGTTCTGTGATCGGTGATAAATGTGAATGTGTTGGCTGTAAAAAAAAAAATAGTTTAATCTGGGCAAAAAATTAATGCAATTTTATTTCATCTAATACCACTGTGTCAAGTAGCCTTGTACTTAAAACATGTATGCAGGGCTCTACATTAACTTTTTACGGCACCTGTCCTGTAAGACATGCAAAAAATAAAACTACCTGTCCTATCAGATATACCACGTCCTTGTATTTTTTTTTACTTTTGTTTTGTTTTCTGCATTCATCACATGACATGAGTATCCAGGAGTCGACTAGAAAAATCTTTATTTCATCACAAAATAAGATTGTGAACGTAACAATAAAATCTTCAATGTAGTCGGTGAGTCACAAATCTCAGTAAAACAAACCCCACACAATCAAATGACAACAGTCAACTGATGAATATTATGTTCAATAAGATGAACATTAGCACTCGAGTTTCAAATCACCGAACATCAATTGTAGTGGCATCCATATCACAATAAATAAAACAAAGAATATAAAAAAATCAACTGATTGATATGCTCAATAAGATAAACCTCAGCACCAGTGTTTCAAACAATCGTTCACCAATCTAGTCACATATCACAGGAACAAAATAAAATAAAACATACCAACATACCGACATAATATGTCGGTATGTTTATTTGACAGATAATTGATGTCACATGTTATTGTTTTCAATAGGTGCTAGCATTGACATCTTATAATCTATGGTGCGAAATTGCCCGTCTATGTTACCCTAATTAAATTATTTTGCCATCCACTTTCAATCTTGCTGATTCAACTATTTATACAGATGGAAGTATGATGTATGTAGGTCTTTTGCCGTTTACATTTGCTACTCAGCCACTTACTTACGAATTCTACTGAAATCACTGCATGGTTTATTTATTGATTTAGAAGGGTGGTTTTGTGAGAAAATACTTACGTAAATATACGCTGCCCCTGGCCCTTTTCCAGTCCTACAGACAACAGCAATTGACCAATGACAGCGCGCTACATAAAGCCATAGCTTGCCATAAGAAATATCACAATTGATCTGTTGCGTTATGGCATTTTAACGCATGCGTATTGGAAGTTACCGAAATATCAACTTCCGACATTGGGACAGAATCAACAAGATCATGTTCACGCTGAATAAATGCAAAAAATTAGCGATATCATCGGATTTTGAAGCACAAGGTGAAATGGGGTATTCACATGTCCCCAGTAAATTCTACCTATCCCGGACAGGCGGACAATCCTTACTGTCGAGCCCTGGTATGGGGTACCTATGAAAAGAACTACTCAACTTTTGTGCCGAATTAAGGTAGTAGTCATAGATGCTATCCATTAGTTATGAAATAAACAGCTTGACCCCCAATTTTTTCTGATTCACTTTAAGTTTAAGGGGCTGTAGCATTTATATCCATGGTATTTATGTCAATTGATATGCTGCAGGTAGGAGTTTTAGCCACATATGTTACTGTTGTCATCTATGGGATTTGATTTGGTAGTATACAGTGCATCCATAAAAGATCCCTTGCTACTATTGCAAAAATATAGCAGGTTTTGATGATTACTAACTCAATGTGCTCTAGTGGTGTTGTTATTTTTGCTTATAGCGAGAAAGCAGCGTTCCGAGTGGAACAACGACAAGAAGGTGAAGGCCACATCATTCGATGATATGTGGGAGGAGCATCAACCTGTTCCCAAAGAAACTGGTGTCCGCCATTCTGAGCCGGCTCACTCCGTTAAACGGGGGTGGGCGAAAGTTGGCTTGGAGGTTAGTGTCAATATGTTACATCAGTAAAGGTAAAATTAGGGGTAATCCTACTGTGTTTTCTCGTTTAATGGCGTAAATATCTGGTTTTACTGTTACAAATTTAAATGAACTATTCCAGATCTTTTCACTAAATTAAACAGGGATGGGCAAATGTTTGGTTGGGGTTAACTCTACTGTGTGTTCTAATTTTGATGGCATAAAACGATGATTCTGATGGTGCAAATTTTAAATTAACTTTTCCAGACCTTCTCACTCAGTTAAACAGGTATGTTGGTGGTTTTAATACTACAATTTTTAAATTAACTCTTCTGACACTTCTCAGTCAGTTAAGCGGGGATGTTGGTGATTTTACTACCACAGTTTTAAAATGAACTCTTCTGTTACTACCACAATTTTAAAATGAACTTAATTGGCTTGGAGGTTAGTGTCATTGTGTTACGTCAGTAAAGGTAAAATTATGGGTAATCCTACTGTGTTTTCTTATTTAATGGCGTAAATATCTGGTTTTACTGTTACAAATTCTAAATGAACTATTCCAGATCTTCTCACTCAGTTAAACAGGGATGTTGGTGGTTTTACTACTACAATTTTAAAATGAACTCTTCTGAAAGTTCTCACTCAGTTAAACGGGGATGTTGGTGGTTTTACTGCAACAGTTTTAAAATGAACTCTTCTGTTACTACCACAATTTTAAAATGAACTCTTCTGAAACTTCTCACTCAGTTAAGTGGGGATGTTGGTGGTTTTACTACCACAATTTTAAAATGAACTCTTCTGTTACTTTCACAATTTTAAAGTGAACTCTTCTGTTACTACCACAATTTTAAAATTAACTCTTCTGTTACTACCACAATTTTAAAATGAACTCTTCTGTTACTATCACAATTTTAAAGTGAACTCTTTCTGAAACTTCTCACTCAGTTAAGTGGGAATGGGCAAATGGTTGCTTGACACTTAGTGTCATCATGTTACCTGAATACAGGTAAAATTTCTAAATTTAACCACTCCAAAACCCCTCACTCTGTTAAACAGGGAAAGACAAAGGTTCTTGTCGTGTCTTGAAGTGTAATTTAAATGCTATAAATGTGAAATATAGGTGTTGATTTTCTGGCAACAGCATAACAATTTTTTGCATTAAAGTTTCCTATTTATATCAGTTTTTAACAAACTACAAGTCCTTGATCAATGAAACTTGGTTTATAGTTGCACCTATGGATGTTCATCACAGTACACTGAAAAAGGTTTATGATAGGGGAACATAAAAATCCAGCGGAATTCTGGTTTTTATGGTAATAAAATATGTTTGAAAAACTGTTATATATTATTCTGACTATAGGATGATGGCGAGGTTTACAGTAGCCATGGTTACCGTGGACCGTATCATAACATGGAGAATGAAGATCCTCTGGCATCGGAGATCATTCCAGTATCATATCGAGATCAAGAAACAAAACAATCCATGGTCTCCACCAGGTATAATATTATGTTAGTTTTTCTTAGTTTAACATCCCAATCCTTTGAAATGCCATGCCATGCCCTGCCCTGCTTGCCTTATTGTGCCTTCTGGCTGTCGCCAACCGCTCTTCACCATGAAGCGGCTGTCGGCGGCCAAGCTTCACCATGAGGGGGGGGGGGGGGGGGGGGGGGGAGTGTCCTCTAACAACCCCAATAGTTCTGAATCAAAAATATTATTGATAGTAAATCTTAATGCAGAGATGAATTTTACTTGAATTGCATTTCAGGATATCTAGTTTTTCAAAATTTTATGGGGGAGCATACCCCTGAACTCCCTAGAAACTTTCCTTTGCACCCTCGGTGCTGTAGTGGTGTCGTTAAACAAAACAAACTTTAAAATATATTTTTTTAACAATACTGGTCAATAACACACCAATATAAAGTGACGTCATCTTATATCTGACGTTCCCCGACAACAAACTCACATTTACTCTGCTAGACCAATGGGATGGCTTTAAATAGTAATGAATGTAATGGAGGTTTAATTATTTACATTCCAGACCGAGTGTGAGAAATGTGAAAATGACGTCGCGACAGCATCGCGCTCAGCTGGAGAAGATGCTACATTCCTCAAACAAGAAAGACGTGGATTTGGGATTCGGCGGAGATTTGGACGACGAAAATGATGACGCAATTGAACTGCTAGGTACTTGCAGGACCGTTTATAGCCTAAAGTATCTGGAGGGTGGTGGGGGGGGGGGGGGACAATAATATGAGAATCAAGGGACATTAATAGAGGGTCCTCTTGAGCTACTGAAAAAGGCCACTTTTAAACTGGAAAGGACACTTATTGTCTTGCCTTTATCAGGGCTGCAGAAAGTGCTTGCCAAATGTGAGTAAAAATTCTGATGGACGAGTTAAAAAATGCAACTACCGGTCCGACGGTCTATCCATCTTTTTTTATTTCGTTTGCCACGTGATGTTGATTACTTACGAAGTGTTTTTAATAATGTTTTGTCAATATATCTATATATACCATTTGAAGTGAAGACACTGTATATTATAATATTCTTAATATATTTTTCTGTAGACTAGTAGAAATTCTGGCGGGCTAGTAAATTTTAGTTGGTTCTAGTCTGGCGGGCTAGTGGAATATTTTTCATTTCTGCATCTCTGCCTTTATGAAGTTAAAAAGGTGAGATATATGGTGACACAGACAACAAACATGCATTATTCAGTGCTTTGGTTAACTGCATCAGTTTTGACCTTTTTTTGTAAAAATGGTGGATAAAATGGAGTCAGAGAATGATTTTGAAGAGATTTGTACCCCTGAACATCTATATCATGAGATACAGGGCTAAAAAAAAAATTGGATTGATCATTCATGATGACCTGACCCAAATGCAAAGAAAAAAATACAGTGGCAGAAATGTGAACATTATAACTCCATTATAGCAAATGGATTATTTTGCATAAAATGCTTAGGTTGAACCAGGTCTGTACTGTATTTGTTTTATTTTTCAGAGGATCCCAATGAATTGGCAAATGAAGGCGTAACAAAAATTTCAAAATCTGGTTATAAACTCAGCAAGGTAAGTAAACAAGTTTTTATTACATATTTTAAAATTATTTTCTTTGAAGAGTTTATTAAACAAATCAACAGCTACAAGTTTTTGTTTAATAACCTGAATGTCAGTTAATACAGTGGACAATATTTTGAAATCTTAGACTACGGGAAGTCAGTTTACGTGAATCTTACATGTACTTAAATTTGTTGATTCAGAGGGTAAGTTTCATAAATTTGTTATTATATATACACAGTGAAATCTCTCAAAACCGGACCCTCTGTAAACCGGAAATCTCTTAAAACCGGACCCTCTGTAAACCAGAAATCTCTCAAAACCGAACATTTTCCACGGTCCCTTTTTAGAAATCGGTAAAAAATGTGAACTTCTTTAAACCGGATGCCTCTTAAAACCAAACATTTTACTTCGTTCGGAAGGTGTCCAATTTCAAGAGGTTTTACTGTATTATATTTTCGTGGTGTTGTTAAATTCATTGACTACTCTAGTCCACACTAATTGTAACAAAATCCAATTTACGAATGAAATCTTATAAATGATGATGTTTGTGTTTGAATACTTTGAAATTTGTGTTTCAGATTTTGAGACAAAGAAATGAACAAACTCAAGTCAAACTCAATATTCAGTAAGTAGTACTTATTAAACTGTACATAATTACTTTAGCTTGTATCCAGTTTTATCCATTGTTATTTGCTTAGTGCTAGAATACACTTTATATTCATTTGCACATACATGTCAGTGTGTGAAAACAAAATAACAATTTGATACATTTAAATTAAAAACAGCTAAAATAACTAAAATATTGATCAAATATTATAATCATTTTTCATTTCAGCTGCACGATAGTTAGTTAAAAATATATTAAGAAATGTTTTTATGCTAATTGCTATATAATTATAGTATTGAAGCCACTGTAAACATTCTTTTGTGAGTGTGCTGCACAATAATAAAACAGTTGTTAAGACAGAAATAGGATTGGACAGAAATAGGATTGGAAGGAAGGAAGGAAATGGTTTATTTAATGACACACTCAGCACATTTTATTTACGATTATATGGCGTCGGACATATAGTTAAGAACCACACAGATATTGAGAGAGGAAACCCGCTGTTGCCACTTCATGGGCTACTCTTTTTGAGGGATCTTTTATACGCACCATTCCACAGACAGGATAACACATACCATGGCCTTTGATTTACCAGTCGTGGTGCAGTGGCTGGAACGAGAAATAGCCCAATGAGTCCACTGACGGGGATCGATCCCAGACCAACTGCGCGTCGAGCAAACACTTTGCCACTGGGCTACATCCCGCCCTTAAAATAGGATTGGATTCATGGACAATTTGACAATGTTGAAAGCATGGTTTATGAGAGATAAAAAATCTAATTACAAACTTAAGTCAAAAGTAAAAGTGTGTTTTGTTCAACGACACCACTGGAGCACATTGATTAATTAATCATCGGCTATTGGATATCAAACATTTGGTAATTGGTGCACTGGCTGGAATGAGAAATAGCCCCATGGGCCCACCGACGGGGATCGATCCCAAACTGACCTCGCATCACATGAGCACTTTACCACTGGGATACTTCCCACCCCTAAGTCAAAAGTATTACATTCATATAATTGTTTCTTTTCTTAAGTTCACATATTTTTGTACAACTTCAAGTTAATCCATTTCTTTGGTCTCCATTTGCATGAGCTTTTATATCATATTTTATTTTTTATGGAGATGGCGATTATGTGTGCATGTTATGTGTTTTGAAAATTATTACTCCCATCCAGTCCAACTGGAGTGGACCATAGGTTTTGTCTTCAGTCTGTCATCCATACATCTATGAATTCTTCTGACTTAGGTTCCCAGACTTGCTTTTTGCAATGCCTCAAAATACTGAGCTGAAATGTTTAGATATATATTCAGTATTTCTGTCACAAAGAAATGTTTGGGTGTGGAGTTATGAAATTGAATATTTACAATGTGTGCTGAATGCAACCACAGTTGATAAGGGGGTATGGGGGGCCTCTCCCAGAAAGATAATGGGTTTTGGTTTAGGGTTAGGGTTAAGAAAATCATACAGTAATGATAAGAGTCATTAATTGTGTTAAAGGATCAACTTACAAAAATAAATCTGCAAAAATATTTGGATATCGGGAACATGCATTGCTTTAGCAGTACGCTCACAATGCTTGTTACATGTGTAATTAATCATTAATTAATGTAATTAATGGGCATCCAGTATTTGTTTCCATGTCTCCTTGAACGTTTTACAAAGAAACTGCATTGGCATGCTCAGGAAAATAAAAGTTAAAGTTTGTTTTGTTTAATGACACCACTAGAGCACATTGATATATTAATCATCAGCTATTGGATGTCAAACATTTGGTAATTCTAACATATAGTCTTAAACAGAAAACCCACTACATTTTTTCCATTAGTAGCAAGGAATCTTTTATATGCACAATCCCACAAACAGGATAGTACATACCACGACCTTTGATATACCAATCATGGTGCACTGGCTGGAACGAGAATGGGCCCACTGAAAGGGATCGATTCTAGACCGACCATCATCAGGCAAATGCTTTACCACTGAGCTACGTCCTGCCTCCGCTTATGAAGATAATTAGGAGATGATCATATGGAGTTTTTAGATTTGCGGCTGTTATTGTATATTTGGTCCCGTAAATGTCATTTTTGTCCAACAACGTTAGCTTGAGGTTAAAAATTAAATGTTTGTGGGCATCAAATAGACAGTAACTGCAAATCTAAAAACTCCATATGGTTATGTCCATTGTAAACTGAATCATTTTTCTATGGAACTAACTCTATATTTGGTATTTCTTGACAAAAAAAAAAGAAAGAAATGTTTTATTTAACGACACACTCAACACATTTTATTTCCGGTTATATGGTGTCGGACATATGGTTAAGGACCACACAGATTTTAAGAGGAAACCCGCTGTCGCCACTGCATGGGCTACTCTTTCCGATTAGCAGCAAGGGATCTTTTATTTGCGCTTCCCACAGGCAGGATAGCACAAACCATGGCCTTTGTTGAACCAGTTATGGATCACTGGTCGGTGCAAGTGGTTTACGCCAACCCATTGAGCCTTGCGGAGCACTCACTCAGGGTTTGGAGTCGGTATCTGAATTAAAAATCCCACGCCTCGACTGGGATCCGAACCCAGTACCTATCAGCCTGTAGACCGATGGCCTAACCACGACGCCACCGAGGCCGGTCTTCTTGACAAAAATACCTGGCTACAGTCTAACTGTAGACTCTTGAACCGTCAGCTTGGCCTGTTCCACTTTCTAATGATGTCATTAGCTTTCCAGGTGTTATTTTCATTTGATCCCGGAAAAAGAATGTAATTAACCAATCACAGTACAGAACACACTCGCCATCAGTTTACAATGAACATTAATAAATGACTACTTTCTATACATGTATCACATTTTCACAATTTTCATATCAGGCCAGTCGTGTCGAGTGGTGAGTCTAGGTTAAAATAGTCAACTTCAGCTTTCTCACATTTTTGTTATTAAGGTCGATGATAGGACATTGTGGCACCAATGTTTTGGCTTCATACACAATTAAACTTGCCCAACAAACATAATTGGCACTTGTCTGATGGCAATTGAAATTGTACCCTAAATTACAGATTCCTTGAATTTTACAATGAACAATTTGTAAGAATTTCTAATTTTTCATTAGAGAATAATTAAAATAGTAAAATCGCTCAAATTCAAAAACAATTATTTCAGCTATGGGATAAGACGTTTTTTTAATATTATCTTTTACTCCTATCTAAATAGTCATTTCCATTATAAGTAGATGACTGCATTTAGTTAGTGGTATGGTTTTATTTTTCATGACTATAGAGAAATATTAAGTGCAAGTTTTTATATTAAAGTAAAAAATTGTACCATCCATCAAATATAACATAAAAATATCATTATAGATGTTAAATTTATTGTGAAAAAAGAAGAAGAATGTATGTTGCCACAGTATCCTGTTATTGACCTTACAGCACTTAGCACGAGTTGTTGTTTTGTTGTTTGATTCACTCTTAATTTCTACACTTCTTGTCCTAAAATACTTCCAGCAGCAAGTTCTTTGGTAGATGTTGTTTTGTCTGACAATATAGAAAACCTTTTTTCTTGAAAATAAAAATTAAACTACTTCCCTTTGGGTAGTTCATAGTCGTTATATCCCAGCAGTCGATATATTTTTTTATGCTGGGCTGTCATTCATTCATTCATTCATTCATTCATTCATTCATTCATCCATCCTTTGATTGCTTGATTCATCCATTGATTCATTCATCCATTGATTGATTGATTGATTGATTCATCCATCCATCCATCCATCCATCCATCCATTCATTCATTCATTCATTCATTCATTCATTCATTCATTCATATCAGTATTATAGATATTTGCCATCTCTTAGTCTTAACAATTAATTTTACATAATGTTCTAACATTTTTCTTTTGCATACATTTTAATACTAGGCATGATGAATGGCACATCAACCTACCTTTTTGTTTCCACTGCATACATATAATATTCAATATAATTCCCTGAAAATTTTAACTTACCATTTTGTTCGATGTTCAAAACTACTTAAAGGGATATACCCTAGTTTTTAAACACTATGGTATATTTTTTACTATTATGGCCATTTTTGATAACTGAAATCATACTCTACTTAGATTTTATGGTTTAGATTATCAATTTCCGTACATTCAAAGTGTCTTTGGTCATCTGGGTGTGTTTAATATCACAAAATGCATTTTATCATATTTAAAAAAATGCACATGCGTCTGAGAAGTAACAGTTTCACTCATTTGTAACTTTATCCAAATGTGTTTCGCGTTTGTAGATCAACTAAACTTAGTGTTAATTTTCATGGGTTGAAACTAGGGTATTGTAATATATTGAAGTTAAATACAATTAGCTACTCCCTCGGTTGTACAACAAAGTCTCCCGAGATCACGTGTTAATTCATTCTTGTAGTGATTGTCTTACTGTCTGTGTCGTGTCATGTTGTGCAGTTGTCAACTCCCTCGAATATATATATTCTGACAACAGCACAACATGACATGACACAGACGTAAGACAATCACTACAAGAATGAATTAACACGTGATCTCGGGAGACTTTGTTGTACAACCGAGGGAGTAGCTAATTGTATTTAACTTCAATATATTACAGGTATGTACCTTTAACTCTTTTCACATTATACATACATGTAGACCGAGTTGTTTGTTATCTGTCAAAGTAAACAACGCCCTCTCAAGATTGTCAGATTGATAGTTTTGTTCGTCAGGCGTTTATAAATAGCTTGTTTTGCATAACCTGTTTTTTGTTTGTGCATTCAAAATTATATGCTGCTGTTATTGTATCTTCTGAGAACAGTGGGGTATGTAATTGAAACATGACAAGATAGCTGTTACATTTACTGAGTACAGCAAGGCTGTATAACTGTTAGCATGTAAAAAAAAAAGTTTAACGACACCACTAGAGCAGATTGATTTATTAATCATCGGCTATTTAATGTCAGACATTTGGTAATTTTGACATATAGTCTTAGAGAGGAAACCCTCTACATTTTTCCATTAGTAGCAAGGAATCTTTTATATGCACCATCCCACAGACAGGATAACACATACCACAGCCTTTGATATACCAGTCGTGAAGCACTGGCTGGAAAGAGAAATAGGTAAGCATGTAAAGTAGTGATAGCATCAGTGGCCATTGAAAATAACCCCCTGCCATCTACTGTTGATAGATGTACATGTATGTGCCATTAATAATTGAAAACACCACCCACCATTTACTAATGATAGACTTATGGTCCATTGGCCATTGAAAATCATGCTCCCCCACACTACCTACTAATGATAGACATACGTGCCATTGGTCATTGAAAATCATCCTCCCCCACACTACCTACTAATGATAGACATACGTGCCATTGATCATTGAAAATCATCCTCCCCCACACTACCTACTAATGATAGACATACGTGCCATTGATCATTGAAAATCATCCTCCCCCACACTACCTACTAAAGATAGACATACGTGCCATTGGTCTCCCCCCATTAATTGCCACTGAAAATCATCCTCCCCCACACTACCTACTAATGATAGACATACGTGCCATTAATAATTGAAAATCATCCTCCCCCACACTACCTACTAATGATAGACATACGTGCCATTGGCCATTGAAAGTCATCCTCCCCCACACTACCTACTAATGATTTTTGGGTATGGCACTATGAAATTGAATGCAACCACAGTCAACGGGGGTATGGAGGGTCTCCCCCAGAAAGTAAATGGGTTAAGTTTAGGGTTAGGGTTAAGAAAATCATACAGTAATGATTAGAGTAATTACTGGTAAGTTTATCAAAAGTCTAAATAAAAAAAAAAATCTGCAAAAAATATGGGTATGGCGCCATACCTGTTTTACTTTCTGGCAGAAATCCTGCCATTGGAAATCAGCCCCACCACCTACTACCGATAGACGTACATGCTATTGGCCATTGAATATCGCCCCCCTGCCATATACTAATGATAGACATACGTGCCATTGGCCTGCATTGAAAATCTCCCCACTGTCATCAACTAACGATAGACTTACGTGCCATTCGTAGTGTCGTGATTTCTAGGTGGATCTCTCTCTGTATTTCGTCTGTCTGCTTCTTACAGCTTGTTTCCTCCTTCAAAAAGCCTCCCATACAAGCACAGTAAGTTGTTTATTATTTCTAGTGCCAGCTTCACCAAGTGACAGATTAAAGCCTAACTTCATTGTAATTAAAAGTAAAGTTAAAACCAGACAAAAAAAACGTTTTTGCCAAGTTGTAAAATACAGTCAAATCCACTTAATTGGATATCGAATTATTGTATATTTTGGATATTTGAATATATGTGTCCTGCATGGAACCATTTGCCATTATGACAATACAAAATCCAACGGTTAATTGAATGTGCTTTTTAATGTGTTTTCGGATATTTGAATATAAAATTATCCTTTTGTCGAGTGGCAATCGGGAGATAACAGGGAGCATTTTGCTCAGCAGCGTGTCGCAATTCGCTACACATGTTTTACAGATCGCTATGCAATTTTCTAACATTAAATACTAGTTGCTAATCAATTTTTAAACAGATAGCAAATGTTGCTAATAAAATGTTTTAAAACAAAATATTCTTTGACAGTATGTATGTTTTCATTCCCAATAAAGTTTAGGTTTTTTTTAATTTTATAAAAAATATTAAAAATCCTGTGTTAAATTTGCTTTTTGATTGAAAGAAATTTAAAAGTTTAGATGATATATATGATATCTATATATATATATTTAATAGTGATGTATGTTGTTTTATTTGTGTATAGTGTACATACTGAAAAGATTAAAATGAAGTGGCATATAAGACAAATTTGTTTTAGATAAAGTTTGAAACCTTGAAACTCATTACAATTTCAACAGTTCTGAGTTACTAAATACAAATTATGTGTTAAATTGATTAATTTGTATTTATTTATCACAAAATAAATTTAAAAATAGAAAAATATGTCATTGTAACTTCTAATTTAAACATTGTAACTTGAAGGTAGGAATTTTAATTTAAACACCTTTTAAAAATAAAGATTGTTCCTTCTGCTCAATTTATTGATTGAATACTTTGCTTAATTATAGTGCGTGGGTATGGAGACTACCCTGAGTCTAGTACTTACGAGAGTGAAGAGGAGCGTGTGCGATCACCAGGTACTTTGTACAGTACGCAACACAACAAGAGTCAACCACCCACCCGTAATTGGTTTCTTAAAGTTATAGTCAACCACCCACCCATAGTTGGTTTCTTAGTTATAGTCAACCACCTGTAGTTGGTTCCTTAAAGTTAATTCAACCAACCACCCACCCGTAGTTGGTTTCTTAAAGTTTTAGTCAACCAACCACCCACCCACCCGTAGTTGGTTTCTTAAAGGTATAGTCAACCACCCACCCACCCATAGTTGGTTTCTTAAAGTTGTAGCCAACCACCCACCCGTAGTTGGTTTCTTAAAGTTATAGCCAACCACCCACCTGTAGTTGGTTTGTTAAAGTTACCCACCCATAGTTGGTTCCTTAAAGTTAAAGTCAACCACCACCCACCCGTAGTTTTTTTCTTACAGTTATAGCCAATCACCCACCCATAGTTAGTTTCTTAAAGTTATATTCAACCACCCACCCACAGTTGATGCCTTAAAGTTAATTCAACCACCAACCCATAGTAATTGTTAAATTTCCTCTTATACATGTATTTGTCCAGCAATTTTAAAACATTGTTAAAATTATTATGATTGTTATTGTTATTTTTAGCTGGTTTACTGATTGTCACAAGATTTTATGTGCTTGATTTTTGCAACAAACTAATTGCACGTTTTCTGCATTTTAACATCCGTTCACCTGTTGTATTTCTTGATTACGAGTTTTGGGTCTTTAAAACCACATGTCATTAAAAAAAAAACATAAGGTAGCTTGTGGTCTTCTATTATCCCTCCCATCATTAAAATGTTTGACAGATGTTCCTGAATTATTGCTAGTATTAAAAATCGAAGCATAATGTTTAGATTAAATATAGACCACCGTTTCAGCAGGACTTCTAGAATTTTTATAAAATCCACTAGCCATAGGATCAGTGCTTTAATGTTTTTTACTAGCCACGATTAAAAATTCACTAGCCCTACTTTACTTTAAGTTAATACAATTGTACTAAATAATAATAATAATTAGGTATGTCACCTAAAGAGGGAGATCGAGCTTAAAAACACTAACATTGGGGGGTTGGGGTGGGGGCAGAATATTCATATTTACAAAATAGACTTAACCGCAGCATTTGATCAAAACAAATCCACTAGCCGTCGGGCATGGCAATAGTAGTTATTTACTAACCCAACACTGATTATCACTAGCCATGGGAGTGGGGCTACCATAATCTAGAAGCCCTGTCTGGCATGGCAATAGTAGTTATTTACTAACCCAACACTGATTATCACTAGCCATGGGAGTGGGGCGGCCACCGTAATCTAGAAGCCCTGTCTGGCATGGCAATAGTAGTTATTTACTAACCCAACACTGATTATCACTAGCCATGGGAGTGGGGCTACCATAATCTAGAAGCCCTGTCTGGCATGGCAATAGTAGTTATTTACTAGCCCAACACTGAATATCACTAGCCATGGGAGTGGGGCTACCATAATCTAGAAGCCCTGTCTGGCATGGCAATAGTAGTTATTTACTAGCCCAACACTGAATATCACTAGCCATGGGAGTGGGGCTACCATAATCTAGAAGCCCTGTCTGGCATGGCAATAGTAGTTATTTACTAGCCCAACACTGAATATCACTAGCCATGGGAGTGGGGCTACCATAATGTAGAAGCCCTGGTTTCTGTGACATTCAAGTCAGGTGTATGTGCCGGAAATTATGCAAGGAGGTGGGTTGGGGTGGGGTGGGGTTGCTAGACTAATGGAGGTTTTGAGTCGTGCTCCTACAGAAAATATTTTTAAGAAACGAAAATTTGTTAAGAGCAGGGTGTATTTCAACCACCCAAAATGCTTCCCTGCACACACACCTGGAAGTTTTTCGGAAATGTAAAAGCTGTTTGCTCTATGATATAATCCAAGAATTAACATCTGAATGATCACAGACACATACTTTTATGTAAAACTTGCAATGTTAAAAAGAAATTTAAAAGATTAATTTAATTTTTTTAGTATTACTGGTAAATATTAAGAATTAATATGTTACATTTTTTATTTTTTTATTATTAAGAATTAATAGGTTAAAATTAATTTTTAACAATGATTAATACAGAATAATATTTTTAATATTTTCAGTTGGCCAGTCCGGTTTAGAGAGTGATGATGAATTTGAAAGTGTGTCGCAGGTTGCCGGACCGGTAAGTTTGTTAAATAATAATTACTGGGGCGGAATTTAGCTCAGTCAGTTGACTGCTTGCTTGAGGTGCTTGTGTCGCAGGATCGAACCACCTCGGTGGATCAATTCAACTGACTGGGTTTTTTTCTTCTTTCAACCAATGCACCACAACTGGTCAACGGCCGTGGTATGTTGTTTCCTGTCTGTGAGAAAGTGCATATAAAAGATCCCTCGCTGCATTAGGAAAAATGTAAGCGGGTTTCCTCAGATGATTACGTGTCAAAATTACCAAATGTTTGACATACAATAGCCGATGATTAATTAATGAATGTGCTCTAGTGGTGTCGTCAAATGAAACAAAACAAACTTTTTAATAATGGTTCAGTAAGGTCTGTTAAACTTGAAAGTGTCAATGTTTCAAAAACTTTTTTTCATAAATAAATTATAAAGATGATCAATATTATCAGTTTACTGGCCTCGGTGGCGTCGTGGTTAGGACATCGGTCTACAGGCTGGTAGGTACTGAGTTCGGATCCCAGTCGAGGCATGGGATTTTTAATCCAGATACCGACTCCAAACCCTGAGTGAGTGCTCCGCAAGTCTCAATGGGTAGGTGTAAACCACTTGCACCGACCAGTGATCCATAACTGGTTCAACGAAGGCCATGGTTTGTGCTATCCTGCCTGTGGGAAGCGCAAATAAAAGATCCCTTGCTACTAATCGGAAAGAGTAGCCTATGTAGTGGCGACAGCGGGTTTCCTCTCAAAATCTGTGTGGTCCTTAACCATATGTCTGACACCATATAACTGTAAATAAAATGTGTTGAGTGCGTCGTTAAATAAAACATTTCTTTCTTTCTTTCTATTATCAGTTTGGTACAGGACTTGATTAATTAAGTTTAAAATGTGCTGAGGTGTTGTTAAGCAAATATTCCTTTCCTTTGTGTGTTTTGAATTAGTGCTGATGAAAAATATAGCGGGCTTCCTCGAGGACTTTGTCTAAAAAATTACCAAATGTTTGACATCCAATAGCTGATGATTAATAAATCAATCTGCTCGAGTTGTGTCGTTAAACAGAATAAATTTTAACGCTCCATGATTGATACCACTGGAGCACATTGATCATGGGCTATTGGATGTCAAACATTTGGTGATTCTAGCATATAGTCTTTGAGAGGAAACCCGCTACATTTTTCCATTAGCAGCAAGGGATGTTTTATATGCAGCATCCCACACCACAGCCTGTGATATACCAGTCGTGGTACACTGGCTGGAATGAGAAATAGTCCAATAGGCCCATCAACGGGGATCGATCCCAAACCAACTGTGCATCAACCGAGCGCTTTACCATTGGGCTACATCCCGCCACCAAGTATTTCATACATTCATTTCATTTCAACTTATTTCCGTGCTTATATCCAATTAAGGTTCAAGCACGCTGTCCTGGGCACACACCTCAGCTATCTGGGCTGTCTGTCCAGGACAGAGGGTTAATGGTTAGTTTTTAGTCGTTAGTGAGAGAAGTTGGTGCAGTGGTGTTACACCTACTCATTGAGTCGTTAAAACTCGCTCTGGGTGGGAGCTGGTACCGGGCTGTGAGCCTGGTACCTACCAGCCTTAGTTCTGATGGCGTAACCACAACATCACCGAGGCCGGTATGAAAGAGCAGGGCTTCTAGATTATGGTAGCCCCACTCCCATGGCTAGTGATATTCAATGTTGTGTTAGTAGATAACAACTATCGCCATGCCAGACAGGGCTTCTAGATTATGGTAGCCCCACTCCCATGGCTAGTGATATTCAATGTTGTGTTAGTAGATAACTACTACTGCCATGCCAGACAGGGCTTCTAGATTATGGTAGCCCAACTCCCATGGCTAGTGATATTCAATGTTGTGTTAGTAGATAACTACTACTGCCATGCCAGACAGGGCTTCTAGATTATGGTAGCCCCACTCCCATGGCTAGTGATATTCAATGTTGTGTTAGTAGATAACTACTACTGCCATGCCAGACAGGGCTTCTAGATTATGGTAGCCCCACTCCCATGGCTAGTGATATTCAATGTTGTGTTAGTAGATAACTACTACTGCCATGTCAGACAGGGCTTCTAGATTATGGTAGCCCCACTCCCATGGCTAGTGATATTCAATGTTGTGTTAGTAGATAACTACTACTGCCATGTCAGACAGGGCTTCTAGATTATGGTAGCCCCACTCCCATGGCTAGTGATATTCAATGTTGTGTTAGTAGATAACTACTACTGCCATGTCAGACAGGGCTTCTAGATTATGGTAGCCCCACTCCCATGGCTAGTGATATTCAATGTTGTGTTAGTAGATAACTACTACTGCCATGTCAGACAGGGCTTCTAGATTATGGTAGCCCCACTCCCATGGCTAGTGATATTCAATGTTGTGTTAGTAGATAACTACTACTGCCATGCCAGACAGGGCTTCTAGATTATGGTAGCCCCACTCCCATGGCTAGTGATATTCAATGTTGTGTTAGTAAATAACTACTACTGCCATGCCTGACAGCTAGTGATTTTTTTTTTCTTCAAATGTTGCAGTTAAGTCTTATTTTGTAAATGTGAATATCCTGCCCCCACCCCAACCCCTCAATGTTAGTGTTTTTAAGCTCTATCTATACTACTCAAAAGAATTTAAGGGTCAGACGATATTTTCGACATTATTTTCTGAATGTCAATTATATTAGCTAGACCATAATGTCATGCATGGTATTGTTCCATTTTGACGAAAGTGGGTCTAAGCAACCCATAAATGAATTAAAATCCACTGTCATTGACACTGTCGACTAGTTCTAATGGTGAAAACATGCTTACATTTGCACGTAAATTAGGGTGAAAGCGAAAGGTCTGCTAAGTGCCCATAACTTGCTTTTTCACAAAGCGCTTCATTTTCATGCTTTGCACGTGTATTCCATGTTCCCAATGCTGTATTTCCGTATAATTGGAGCTTGCGTTCGTGTACGGTGCACACTCCAAATTCGACAATGGTACGACTTCAACTGACTATCGAAGATCGAGGAAGGGCTATTGCTTGGCTTCAGGATGGCAATACGCAAAGAAATGTTGCTCTGAGACTTGGTGTCAGTCAGAGTGTCGTTGGCCGACTGTGGCAACGGTACCAAGCAACGAATTCTGTTCGAAATCGTCCACGTTCGGGAAGACCCCGAAGCACTACAAATAGAGAGGACCGCTACATCACCAATATGGCTCTACGTCAACGCACAACCACTGCACGCCGATTACGTGACTGCGACTGGAACTCGAGTGTCTGATCAAACCATACGCAATCGTCTGAGAGCCAATAATCTACGCTGCCGTCACCAGGCTGTTCGACCACCACTCCTACCACGTCACAGAACGGCCAGATGTCACTGGTGCACGCTTCATCTGCGGTGGCAACGTCTTCAGTGGGGTCGAGTGATGTTCAGGTTTAGTCTCCAGTTCAACGACGGTCGGGTTCGTGTCTACAGACGTCCTGGGGAGCACTTCGCTGACGTTAACGTTAGACAACGTCACCGGTTCAGTGGTGGCAGCGTCATGGTGTGGGGCGGCATCTCTATCCACCACAGGACCCCACTCTATGTGGTGGATGGCAATCTGAATGGAATCCGCTATTTGAATGAGATTATCCGGCCGTTGGTTCTCCCAGGCCTTCAGCAGATTGGCGGTGGGGCATTTCTGCAGGATGACAATGCCAGACCCCACCGCGCCAGGGTGGTAACGGACTTTCTCAGACAACAAGGTATCGCCAGGATGGATTGGCCAGCATATTCGCCTGACTTGGCCCCAACAGAGCACGCCTGGGACAAATTAGGCAGGAGAGTTCGGGATAACCATGCCCCTCCGGCCAACCTTCATGATCTGGGTCAACTTCTTATGGCAGAGTGGCAGGCCATTCCCCAAGAGTTCTTCAGACGTCTGATCAACAGCATGAGGCAACGATGTGTCGAGTGTATTCGCGCCACGTGTGGATTCACACACTATTAAACGAATGTTCTAATGTGTAAAATCCATGTTTGACAACCTTCAACTTTGACAGCATGTCATGCGACTTTCTTGTATACAGTGACGTTTATTTGTGGGTTTTTGTAAATATGGAACAATAAATAAAAAATTTGGTGTAGTTTACATCATCAATCTAATACACTCTGAAACTTATTTGGTTATAAATTTTTGACCCTTAAATTCTTTTGAGTAGTATATTTAGGTGACATCACTGATTATTACTATTATTTAGTAAACTTGTATAAACTTAAAGTAAAGTAGGGCTATTTAATTTTTAATAGTGGCTAGTAAAATTTTTAAATCACTGATCCCATGGCTAGTGGATTTTATTAAAATTCTAGAAGCCCTGTTCTGAATGAGCATTATAAATTTCTGTTATTGTAATGGACATGTAATAGACTTGTTACGGCAATAGCAATAATTTTAATGTCTTATTATTTCAGAGAAAGCCAGTTTGGAGCGTCCCCGATTCAGATGGTATGTTATGTTTTTGTTGTTGTTATAAATAAAAACTTCTTTCTTTTCTTTATTAACAAATTACTGATTCACTTTGAATATAGGCTCACATAAAATTACTGGTTCACTTTGAATATAGACTCACATAAAATTACTGGTTCACTTTGAATATAGGCTCACATAAAATTACAGGTTCACTTTGAATATAGGCTCACATAAAATTACAGGTTCACTTTGAATATAGACTCACATAAAATTACTGATTCACTTTGAATATAGACTCACATAAAATTACAGGTTCACTTTGAATATAGGCTCACATAAAATTACTGATTCACTTTGAATATAGGCTCACATAAAATTACAGGTTCACTTTGAATATAGGCTCACATAAAATTACTGGTTCACTTTGAATATAGACTCACATAAAATTACTGATTCACTTTGAATATAGACTCACATAAAATTACTGGTTCACTTTGAATATAGGCTCACATAAAATTACAGGTTCACTTTGAATATAGGCTCACATAAAATTACAGGTTCACTTTGAATATACATGTAGGCTCACATAAAATTACAGGTTCACTTTGAATATACATGTAGGCTCACATAAAATTACTGGTTCACTTTGAATATAGGCTCACATAAAATTACTGGTTCACTTTGAATATACATGTAGGCTCACATAAAATTACTGGTTCACTTTGAATATACATGTAGGCTCACATAAAATTGTAATTATAACTTCAGAAAGGGCAGAACGTAGCCCAATGGTAAAGCGTTTGCTTGATGTGCGGTTGGTCTAGGATCGATCCCTGTCGGTGGACCTATTGGAATATTTCTTGGTCCACAGCCAGTGCTCCACAACTGGTGTAACAAATGCCGTGGTATGGACTATCCTGTCTGTGGGATGGTGCATATAAAAGATCCCTTGCTGCTAATCGGAAAGGGTAGCCCATAAAGTAGCAACAGCGGGTTTCCTCTCTCAGTATAAATAAAACATTTCCTTCCTTCCTTCAGAAATGACAAAATATTGTCAGTAATATATTTTATATTTAGGACACAACATTTCATGCCATGCAACCATCATTAAAGGGACATTCCTGAGTTTGCTGCACTTTTTAAGATGTTATCAACTCACAGACACTTTTTAAGGATTGTAATTACATATCAAACGTATTTTCCTGCATAACATATTAATGGCTGTATTTTAAACGTGTTTCTGATCGTTTTAATATTTGTACTAGCGTAAATTTAATTTTATTTCCTAAAATATTTTTTTTCGTACGTACTAAATTATTTGAAGACAAAATCCGGTTTGGGCTTCTTACCAATAATAAGACGACTTGAAACACATTGAATATACAGCCACTGATATTCTAAACAAGAAAATATATTTAATATGTAAGTTTAATTGTAGAAATATTTTATTAGTCGGAAAAATCTTACAATGCAGCAAACTCAGGAATGTCCCTTTAAGTATGTTAGTGTATGAGTACCACTTATGCACGTAATTTTATCACTTCACTCTGACAGTACTACACAGATGTATATATCGATTATCTTTGTCTCTTTATTATTTTCAGGTGAAAGTTTTTTTGCACCCAGACCTGGTTTTACTTCACCTGTCCCCAATAAATCTCCGGCCAAACGTAAACAAAAACAGAGGTTTGTAAAACACGTGTTTTTATCATGCTTACATTGTGTATATATTAGCTCCCATCTTGGCAAAAATAAATTAAAAGGGCATTAAGCAGGCTAACTATCTAATTAGGACATTTCATTTCAACTTATTTTCGTGCTTATATCCAATTAAGGTTCAAGCACGCTGTCCTGGGCACACACTATCTGGGCTGTGTATCCAGGACAGTGGGTTAGTTGTTAGTTGGTTAGTAGTTAGTGAGAGACAAGAGGGTGTAGTGTCATTACACCTACCCATTGAGTCGTTAAAACTCGCTCTGGGTGGGAGCCGATATCGGGCTGCGAACCCTGTACCTACCAGCCTGTAGTCCGGTGGTTTAACCACAACGCCATCGAGGCCGGTTAATTAGGACAGATGTGCTTCAACCGTCAGTGGATATAAGCACAGGCCAAATGGTTGCTTGATTGTGATTAGATTGACTACTTAGCTGGTCTGAATTATGGGGTGTTAATTTTATATGTTGATAGGACTTTAGACTGAAAATAGATTTTAAACACTTCAGCATTAATGTTTTGGCCTTCTTCTTTTTTTTGGGGGGGGGGGGGATGTTTTAATTTTTTTAATTTAGACATGGATAAGACTAAAAAATGGTAATAATTATATGCAGACTTAAGCATACAAAAGACTAAATGGTAGAAACAAGAACAATCATCATGTTTATGCCTATTTTTAAAATGGGTAAAACTAAAGATATACATAATCATGTGAAGATAGAATCATTATGAAATGGTTTATGATTTTCGGGGTTAAATTTAGATGTGGATAAGACTAAAAAATGTTAATAATTATATGAAGACTAAAAACTAGAAACAGGAATAAAGACTTCATTATGCCTATTTTTAAAAATGGATAAGACTAAAAAAAAATTACATAATCATCATATGAAGACAGAATCATTATAAAATGGTTTATGATTTTCTTTTCTTTTAATTTTTTTTTTTTTTTTTAGAGGTTTGGCGGCCACACTTCCGGCTGGTTTTGGTAAACCATTCAGCTACACGAGCGGACCTCTTCAACCTGCGGGTCGTGATGGACTGAGCACCTGGGCGCCGGGTGACGGATCCGACGCAGAGGTAAACACATAACACTTTATTATCATATTTTTACAGACACTTCACGGCAAGACGCAGTTCAGTGGTTAGTTAGAATTAGTTTGTTTTGTTTAAGTACGCCACTGGAGCATATTGATTAATTAATCATTGGATGTCAAACATTTGGTAATTTTTACATATAGTCTTAGAAAGGAAACCTGTTACAGTTTCCATATATGTAGCAAGGGATCTTTCACATGCATCATCCCACAGACCGGACAGCACATACCACAGCCTTTCATATACCAGTCATGGTGCACTGGTTGTAACAAGAAATGGGCCCATTGACGGGGATCGATCCCAGACCGAAGTTTGTTTTGTTTAACGACACCGCCAGAGCACATTGATTTATTACTCACTGGCTATTGGATGTCAAACGTTTGGTAATTCTGACACATAGTCATTAGAGGAAACCTGCTACATTTTTCCACAGACAGGAAAGCACATACCACAGCCTTTGACCAGTTGTGGTGCACTGGTTGGGAGGTGGGGGGTTGCCTGAAGACTTTATTACTGTTTGGTTACAGAGAGAGACCCCAGTCCCGGCTGACAGCGTCCGATCATCTGTCCAGTCAGATCGGAGGAGAGGTTGGGTTTTACCTGATGACTTTATTACTGTTTAGTTTCCTCCCTTACAGAGAGAGACCGCAGTCCCGGCTGACAACATCCGAGCATCTATCCAGTCAGATCAGGGGAGAGGTTGGGTTTTACCCGATGACTCGGATGCAAGTGTCACTGACTATGCCTCACGTAAGTTACTAACGATTTGTCTATTATCGATAAAAGATTTGAAGGCAGCATTCCCACTGTGTGACTGGTAAAAGCATCTTGTCGAGTTGTATTACAGGAATCATTAAATTGTCACAATTTTCTTCTGTTAGCCAAATGCTACAATAAGAAATATATAAAACAATTAACAAAAGAAAGTACAATGTACTACAAATTGTATGCTACAAATCATGATTGTAAATCCCACATTGCATAGCATTATCAGGCACAGCGGAGCAGGATTAGTCCGCATAATTCTGAATCAAAAATATTATTGGTAGTAAGTCTTAAGGCAGAGATGAATTTTACTTGTAGAATGCAGGATATTGCATTTCAGGAATCTAGTTTAAAAACAATTATTGGGAAGCTGAAGGAAGGAAATGTTTTATTTAACAACGCACTCAACACATTTTATTTTATGGTTATATGGCGTCGGACATATGATTAAGGACCACACAGATACTGAGAGAGGAAACCCGCTGTCACCACTTCATGGGCTACTCTTTTCGATTAGCAGCAAGGAATCTTTTATATGCACCATCCCACAGACAGGATAGTACATACCATGGCCTTTGTTACACCAATTGTGAAGCATACCCCTGAAATAGAAACTTTGCTTTGCACCCTCAATCTCAGTTAGCCGCCCCCTCCCCCCCCCTAATGTCTACTTGCTTCACCGTGCCTGATTTGTAGTAACTGTTTTTTAGACATCTGTATTTTAACAAAGTGAATTTTGAAAAAAATTCTCAATAATGCAATGTATTTCTAAAATTATAAATATTCTTACTAACAATCTAACTGACTAAACTCTCTTTAAATTTCTCAAGGAACAGCACATCTGCCTTACAAGTCATTTTGCGTTGCACTGTGAGAATAAAAATGTGGCAAGAGTTTAGTGAATTAAGACTCTTTCGCTTAATTAAAGTTATCGGGAACGGGATGTTGCTCAAGCGGTAGTGTGTCTGCCTTTGAAGCAGTCGGTCATTGGATCGATCCTTCTCAGTAGACCCATTTGCAGTTTGGCTATTTTCCATTCCAACCAGTGGCCCACAATGGGTTCATCAAAGGCCGTGGTATGTGCTGTCCTGTCTGTGGGAAATTGCATATAAAAGACCCCTTGCTGCTTATCGAAAAGAGTAGCCTATGTGGCGGCAGTGGGTTTCCTCTAAAGAAATATGTCAGAATGACCGTATGTTTGACGTCCAATAGCCGATGCTAGATAAAAATTAATGTACTCTAGAGGCATCATTAAATAAAATAAACTTTACTTTAATTAAAGTTATAGATTGAACCACATGCCAGGTTATAGTACACAAGAATATTATGAATTTTGTGTACTATAATGAGTGCAATAAATAACACAGCATAACAACTGACATATGGTTCTGTATTTGTTACATACTACCTTTCTATATTATAATTAACAAAAGTTTAATTAAATAACGCAACTTACTTTGTCTGGACAGTTGGTTGCATTTTATGGAATTGATGGAACGCTGAGCGTCCTGGCTAGGAACATGGCGTCATTCGGGTCAACTCGTACTACACATGCGAGATTTGGTATCACACATATGTTCAATAAAAGATTTTTTTATTGTATGGTGTAAATGATCTTTATTACTATAATATAACATTAAGTGGGTATGTAATAAAAAAGATTATTTCATGATATGTAACAATTTCTCTTTATTTTACTGGTTATTAGAAGTAATAAATTAATAATTTTATGTTGCCCTGTATATTTATATTTACACCAACTAATTTCACTTTATTATTTATTTTAGGTTCTAAAACATACAGGATGGATCCTAGAGGTTAGATACTTTTGTTTTCTCGTTTTCGTCTTATTTAATAGTACAGTTAAAGTACATTTATAACAAACATGCTTAGAATGAATTACTACATAGAATGAACTGATCATAAAGTCCTATTTTATCTCCCTGTATATTAATAACCAACTTATGCATATGTGTACAACAAACTACTGCTATAACAAACTAACTATCATGGTCCCTTCCAGTTCGTTATAAGAGTTCTTTACTGTATGTCTTTTATACTGTAACTAGAATGAGTGGGATGTAGCTCAGAGGTCTCATCTCCGGTACAAATCTAATGTACGTAGCCCTCATTCAACCCATCAGTGTCCATAGCCCTCATTCAACCCATCAGTGTCCATAGCCCTCAGTCAACCCATCAGTGTTCATAGCCCTCAGTAACCCCATCAGTGTCCATGGCCCTCAGTCAACCCATCAGTGTCCATAGCCGTCATTCAGCCCTCAGTCAACCCATCAGTGTCCATAGCCCTCAGTTAACCCATCAGTGTCCATAGCCCTCAGTCAACCCATCAGTGTCCATAGCCCTCAGTCAACCCATCAATGTCCATAGCCCGCAGCCAGCCCATCAATGTCCATAGACCGCAGCCAGCCCATCAGTGTCCATAGCTTGCAGCCAGCCCATCAGTGTCCATAGCCCTCGGTCAACTCATCAGTGTCCATAGCCATCAGTCAACCCATCAGTGTCCATAGCCATCATTCAGCCCTCAGTCAACCCATCAGTGTCCATAGCCCTCAGTCAACCCATCAGTGTCCATAGCCCTCAGTCAAACCATCAGTGTCCATAGCCTTCAGTCAACCCATCAGTGTCCATAGCCCTCAGTCAACCCATCAGTGTTCATAGCCCTCAGTCAACCCATCAATATCCATAGACCTCAGCCAGCCCATCAGTGTCCATAGCTCTCAGTCAACCCATCAGTGTCCATAGCCCTCAGTCAACCCATCAGTGTCCATAGCCATCATTCAGCCCTCAGTCAACCCATCAATGTCCATAGCCCTCAGCCAGCCCATCAATGTCCATAGCCCTCAGCCAGCCCATCAGTGTCCATAGTCCTTGGTCAACCCATCAGTGTCCATAGCCATCAGTCAACCCATCAGTGTCCATAGCCATCAGTCAGCCCTCAGTCAACCCATCAGTGTCCATAGCCCTCAGTCAACCCATCAGTGTTCAAAGCCCTCAGTCAACCCATCAGTGTCCATAGCCCTCAATCAACCCATCAGTGTCCATAGCCCTCAGTCAACCCATCAATGTTCATAGCCCTCAGTCAACCCATCAGTGTTCAAAGCCCTCACTCAACCCATCAGTGCCCATAGCCCTTGCTCAACCATCAGTGTTCAAAGCCCTCAGTCAACCCATCAGTGTCCATAGCCCTCAGTCAACCCATCAGTGTCCATAGCCCTCAGTCAACCCATCAGTGTCCATAGCCCTCAGTCAACCCATCAGTGTTCAAAGCCCTCAGTCAACCCATCAGTGCCCATAGCCCTCACTCAACCATCAGTGTTCAAAGCCCTCAGTCAACCCATCAGTGTCCATAGCCCTCAATCAACCCATCAGTGTCCATAGCCCTCAGTCAACCCATCAGTGTCCATAGCCCTCAGTCAACCCATCATTGTTCAAAGCCATCGGTCAACCCATCAGTGTCCATAGCCCGCGCTCAACCATCAGTGTTCAAAGCCCTCAGTCAACCCATCAGTGTCCATAGCCCTCAATCAACCCATCAGTGTCCATAGCCCTCAGTCAACCCATCAATGTCCATAGCCTGCAGCCAGCCCATCAATGTCCATAGACCGCAGCCAGCCCATCAGTGTCCATAGCTTGCAGCCAGCCCATCAGTGTCCATAGCCCTCGGTCAACTCATCAGTGTCCATAGCCATCAGTCAACCCATCAGTGTCCATAGCCATCATTCAGCCCTCAGTCAACCCATCAGTGTCCATAGCCCTCAGTCAACCCATCAGTGTCCATAGCCCTCAGTCAAACCATCAGTGTCCATAGCCTTCAGTCAACCCATCAGTGTCCATAGCCCTCAGTCAACCCATCAGTGTTCATAGCCCTTAGTCAACCCATCAATATCCATAGACCTCAGCCAGCCCATCAGTGTCCATAGCTCTCAGTCAACCCATCAGTGTCCATAGCCCTCAGTCAACCCATCAGTGTCCATAGCCATCATTCAGCCCTCAGTCAACCCATCAATGTCCATAGCCCTCAGCCAGCCCATCAATGTCCATAGCCCTCAGCCAGCCCATCAGTGTCCATAGTCCTTGGTCAACCCATCAGTGTCCATAGCCATCAGTCAACCCATCAGTGTCCATAGCCATCAGTCAGCCCTCAGTCAACCCATCAGTGTCCATAGCCCTCAGTCAACCCATCAGTGTTCAAAGCCCTCAGTCAACCCATCAGTGTCCATAGCCCTCAATCAACCCATCAGTGTCCATAGCCCTCAGTCAACCCATCAATGTTCATAGCCCTCAGTCAACCCATCAGTGTTCAAAGCCCTCAGTCAACCCATCAGTGCCCATAGCCCTTGCTCAACCATCAGTGTTCAAAGCCCTCAGTCAACCCATCAGTGTCCATAGCCCTCAGTAGAGCTGGGCGGTATTGAAATTTGAGGTTCGGTATCGATATCGGTATTTTAGGGGTGATTTACCTCGGTATCGGTACGGTATTCGGTATTGACATGATACCGATATCGAGCGCTATTTTTGGTATACTCGGCTTTAAATGCATGCCTGTGTTATGGCTCACCCGCTAATTTCATCTAAATACAATTAAATTCCATACACAAGGCTCTCGTCTGATTTATACCACCCCATTTTTCAATACCGAAATTTCGGTATTTTGAAATTTGCTCGGTACGGTAAATCGGTATTGACATAATACCGATACCGAACGGTATATACGGTATACCGCCCAGCTCTAGCCCTCAGTCAACCCATCAGTGTCCATAGCCCTCAGTCAACCCATCAGTGTCCATAGCCCTCAGTCAACCCATCAGTGCCCATAGCCCTCGCTCAAACATCAGTGTTCAAAGCCCTCAGTCAACCCATCAGTGTCCATAGCCCTCAATCAACCCATCAGTGTCCATAGCCCTCAGTCAACCCATCAGTGTCCATAGCCCTCAGTCAACCCATCATTGTTCAAAGCCATCGGTCAACCCATCAGTGTCCATAGCCCGCGCTCAACCATCAGTGTTCAAAGCCCTCAGTCAACCCATCAGTGTCCATAGCCCTCAATCAACCCATCAGTGTCCATAGCCCTCAGTCAACCCATCAGTGTCCAAAGCCCTCACTCAACCCATCAATGCCCATAGCCCTCGCTCAACCATCAGTGTTCAAAGCCCTCAGTCAACCCATCAGTGTCCATAGCCCTCAATCAACCCATCAGTGTCCATAGCCCTCAGTCAACCCATCAGTGTCCATAGCCCTCAGTCAACCCATCATTGTTCAAAGCCATCGGTCAACCCATCAGTGTCCATAGCCCTCGCTCAACCATCAGTGTTCAAAGCCCTCAGTCAACCCATCAGTGTCCATAGCCCTCAGTCAACCCATCAGTGTCCATAGCCCTCAGTCAACCCATCAGTGTCCATAGCCCTCAGTCAACCCATCAGTGTTCATAGCCATCAGTCAACCCATCAGTGTCCATAGCCATCAGTCAACCCATCAGTGTCCACAGCCATCAGTCAACCCATCAGTGTCCATAGCCCTCAGTCAACCCATCAGTGTTCATAGCCATCAGTCAACCCATCAGTGTCCATAGCCCTCAGTCAACCCATCAGTGTCCACAGCCATCAGTCAACCCATCAGTGTCCATAGCCCTCCGTCAACCCATCAGTGTCCACAGCCATCAGTCAACCCATCAGTGTCCATAGCCCTCAGTCAACCCATCAGTGTTCATAGCCATCGGTCAACCCATCAGTGTCCATAGCCCTCAGTCAACCCATCAGTGTCCATAGCCCTCAGTCAACCCATCAGTGTTCATAGCCATCAGTCAACCCATCAGTGTCCATAGCCATCAGTCAACCCATCAGTGTCCACAGCCATCAGTCAACCCATCAGTGTCCATAGCCCTTGGGGCAGATTTAATTTATCCATACTTTTCTACTTGTTACTTCTTGTTGCTACAAACCCAGGTCTAGCTCTGGGTGATCAAACAAATTTGCCCAATTATCTCAAAAATGCAAAACTTGTAGCTATTTCCCAACAAACACACTTGTTTTCTGCAAAATTAAAATAAAATTTGCAAATTGTTCTCAGAATTCGCAATTGGCAAATTTCATAAATGGCTAGCCTTGAAACTACTTCTGTTTCTGGAAGGCCACACCAAATGATAAACCAATTAGTGTCAGACCAAATGATAAACATGTAGCATACACTCTGTATGCCATTCCTATGTTTGTTAGTAGGACATTATTTAGTACAAGCAAATAATTAAATGTTCTTTTCTTTCAGCGTATTAATCTACTCAAGACATAGAAAGAATACTAGTAGTCTACATTATATCGTACATCAGTTTGTTGGACAGTGGAAAATGGAAGAACTTTGATGACAGAACATTACATTAAACACATATTTATTATCCATATGGTTCATCATAACCAAGTTAATAATAATCATACCAAGCACACGTGTAATAACAAGTGTAATGTCGTAATTGTAGGAAGTGATGTCATAACATGACGTTGCTTCTCCAGTCCTGGCTCAGACTGTGTATTTGAAATATGACGTCATTTCGTCATCTCCTTCTAGTTGTGGCTGAAACATTTTGAGTTGGGCCTTGTTGTTTATGAAGAAAACAATAATAAGATGGATAATAAAGAAATTATAACACTCGAGTGTGTGTTGTACTGATTTTACGAAACGAGTATCAAGATTTATGTTTTACCCTCGCTCTCGCTTGGGCAATACAAAAATCCTGACACTTGTTTCGTAAAATCAGGACGACACACAAGCTCGTATAATAATCTCTCTCTCTCTCTCTCTCTCTCTATATATATATATATATATATAACAGGGTATGTTTGGGTACACATAAACCGAAGTCTGCAGGCATCGAAATAAGTCGAGAACAGTCACTCTGGTTGTGAGGAGGTTAGCACATGTCTAACTCAAGTCACCTCTAGCCCTGCCCTTATTGATATGTTGTAGGGGAGGGCTAGAGAGGACTGTGTGTAATACTTTGGCAGTTGTCGACGACGACCAAATGATAGCCAGCTACTGTGTATAAAATACAAATGTTTTTCTAAATCTGATGCCACAGAGCTTTAGTTTGATTATTCTTGAGTTGTGTCACGTGTACTGGTTAACAACATGTAACTTTAATGTCATGACTGGACTCTAGAATAATCAAACCAAAGCTCTGGTGCATCAGATTTAGAAATTGTTTTAAATTTTAGACACAGTAGCTGGTTACCATTTCTTCGTTGACAATTGCCGAAGTATTACACACAGTACCCTCTAGCCCTCCTCTACAATATATGAATAAGGGGAGGGCTAGAGGTGACTCGAGCTAACACATGTCGTGAAAGGCATCATATTCAATCTCCACTGAAACGTACAATTGGAGAAAAGATTACTTCGGCCTATACACGAGATAGATGATTTTATCCTCGATATTTAGGGTCAAACTAAGAGGTTGGCATATTCAGGCAGTCTGCTAATGCATGGCAATATACGGTACTGAAGGTAGTACTAAATCAAATAACTTCCGGCTGGGTCAAAGTTCAAGGTGCACCAAACTTTTGATAGATAAGTGAACACCACAAGTCCTGTGATTGGTGATAAATGTGACTGTGTTGTTTGTAAAAAAAATAGTTTCATCTGGGCAAAATATGTGTTCAATTTTATTTCATCTAGTACCACTGTATCAAGTAGCCTTGTCCTTGAAACATGTATGGGGTACCTGTAAAAAAAGTACTCACATTTTGTGCAGAACTAGGGTAGTCATAGACACTACCCATTATCTCAGACATAAGCAGCTTGACCCCAAATGTTTTCCGATTCACTTTAAGGATGATGGGTGGTAGTATCTCTGGCATTTATGTCAATTGATACACTGCAGGTACGAGTTTTAGCCACATATGTTACTATTGTCGTCTATGGGATTTGATTTGGTAGTATACACCTTGAATACATTTTCTTGTTTGTGTTATCAGTGTCTGAATATCCAATTTGTTTGTAGTAACTCAATCTTCATTTAATTTTTTAAGATATATATTTATTTGTAAGGACAAAATAATTGTTGAGCAACCTTTGCAATTAAGAAAATGTCCATGGCAAAAAAAAACCCCATGCCATTGAAGAAGAAAAAACCCTTGAATATACACGTAATCCAAGGCAATAAAAGAAGAAAGGAAGGAAATGTTTTATTTAATGATGCACTCAACACATTTTATTTACGGTTATATGGAAGGAAGGAAGGAAGGAAATGTTTTATTTAACAATGCACTCAACACATTTTATTTATGGATATATGGAAGGAAGGAAATGGTTTATTTAACAATGCATTCAACATATTTTATTTACGGTTATATGGAAGGAAGGAAGGAAGGAAATGGTTTATTGAATGACACACTCAACACATTTTATGTATGGTTATGTGGAGTTGGACATATGGTACGGCAAAAGAGTACCATGGAGAATTAAAAAATCCACGGCAATCACCACAGCATTGCCAATTGCCGTGGGCAATTGCAGGGGTTGTTGGGAGGTAAATTCAAGTTTGGGTTTCTGCAAACAGTAACTTAGGAATGAAAGAAATGTTTTATTTAACGACGCACTCAACACATTTCATTTTTCATTTCAACTTATTTTCGTGCTTATATCCAATTAGGTTGAAGCACGCTGTCCTGGGCACACACCTCAGCTAATTGGGCCGTCTGCTCAGGACAGTGGGTTAGTTGTTAGTGAGAGAGAAGAGGATGTAGTGGTCTTACACGTACCTACACATTGTGTGTCGTTAAAACTCGCTCTGTCTGTACCGGTATTGGAACCCAGCATCTACCAGCAGTTAGGCTGATGACTTAATCACTACACCACCAAGACCTAGCCTGGTGCTTATAAAACTCTTAGAGTCTAGACTTGAGATAACGCCATACAAATTGTATGGGTGTGACGTCATTAAAGATTGAGTCTGGACTCTTAAAAGTTTTATAAGCATGGGCCCAGTTTTGTAGAACTGCATGGAGAAGTGTTTTCCTTACAGATCTGTTGGAGAGAACACTGTGCAAAGTTTTTAATATCACATAGCAATATGGCACTAATTGGATATCGATTTGATGACATCCGATTGGTTGCTCCATGATCATGGCCCAATTGCCACAGCCATACCATCCAATGACATAAGCTGGATTGAAATTGATTGTTATGTTTACCTGAAACTGTTCTGTGACACATAATTAAACTGCAAGCATAAGCACCGTAAATATGTTTTAGTTGGATAAAAGACATTTAAATTGATTTTAAACCCATTTTTTAGGACATTTAAGAAATAGAATATTCCATTTGTGTCGTATGTCTTTATAAACTGATCCAACATGCATTAAATAATTTTAAAACAACCCGTAGGTAAGTTAATGATATCTAATGGCCACTCAGGTAGTAGTATCTATTTTTATAGGACATTTCACTAATCCTCTTCATATATCAAATATATACTATGGTCGTCAACTGACAAGATATCCAACTACTAGATGGGCAATTTCATGATGACTGATTTATATTTTTCAGCCAATTTTTCAATTTTAATACAAATATCATGTAGTTTGGTTACTATTGTATCTAAACTTAATCCATGTATATGTTCCTCTTAAGTTCATGGAATGGGACGTAGCGCACACCTAGTGCGTAGTTGGTCTAGGATCAGTCCCTGTCAGTGGGACCATTAGGCTATTTCTCATTCCAGCCAGTGCACCACGACTGGTATATGGCCATGGTATGTGTTATCCTGTCTGTTGGATGGTGCATATAAAAGATCCCTTGCTACTAATAGACAAATGTAGCGGGTTTCCTCTATATGACTGTGTCAAAATGACCATATGTTTGACATTCAATAGCCGATGATTAATCAATGTGTTCTTATGGTGTCGTCAAAGAACACAAATTAATTATAGTTACTCATATGAACTTAAGGGGGAAAAAAGTTGTTGTTTTTAATGACACCACTAGAGCACATTGATTTATTAATCATCGGCTATTTGATGTCAAACATTTGGTAATTTTGACATGTAGGTTTAGAGAGGAAACCTACATTTTTCCATGAGCAACAAGGTATCTTTAATATGCACCATCCCACAGTCAGGGTAGCACATACCATGGCCTTTGATATATAAGTCGTGGTGCACTGGCTGGAACGAGAAATAACCAAATGGGTCCACTGACAGGGATCGATCCCAGACCATGCTTCAAGCAAGTGCTATACCACTGGGCTACGTCCCGCCCCATGAGTAACTATTAGCTACTTAATGCTGCAGTAGACTTCATCGGACTACTGTAAGTGGTGTTTGGTGGTCATTTAATTGAACGTGGTGGATTATTACAAAAATGTCATGTCCCTTAACATTGATCACCAAAGTAGATTTGTTACATCAGTAGTAAATAGCTTGTGGTTATCCGATACAGACCTAACAGCAAGAAATGCTTGGATACAATAGTGATTTAAAAACAACAACATAACAGCAGACTTGGGGCCTAATTCACTAAACTCTCGCAACTTTGCGATCTCGCAGTGCAATGCTAAAAGACTTGCAAAGAGGATGTGTTGTTGTCTAGCAGAGCCTAATAAGAGACCTTTGTGAATTAGGCCCCTGGTCTGTGTACAGGTTTTTTTGGGTCCTAATATAAACAAAGATAGAAATCTGGCCTATGCCCCACCCCACCCCACCCAACACTGGAGATTATGCCCCACCCCACCCCACACTGGAGATTGTGCCCCACACCACCCCACCCCACACTGGAGATTATGCCCCACACCACCCCACCCCACACTGGAGATTGTGCCCCACCCCACCCCACACTGGAGACTGTGCTCCACCCCACCCCACACTGGAGATTGTGCTCCACCCCACCCCACACTGAAGATTGCCCCTACCTCCAGATGTAGTCCCTATGGGTTTGAACAGATATTAGGAATTCAGAAATTGTGTAAAAATATAACTTTGGTCACTAAAATTGCCAGATGCATAACGTACCTTGTCGTTGATGTTTAAACTTCTTTCTTCTGTTAGTGTGTGTTGTATCTTATGATCTGTGATATTTGTTTTGTATTGTAGTAAATATTAGTGTATAGTTATACATGTACAACACTTTTAGCATTGTAATAAATATTTTACAGTATATTTTGAGTTTGTGTTTTATGTTGTTTGGGAAGGGGTGGAGCTGTAATGGGGTGCACCACTCACATAGTCAGTGAGTTGTGTTATGGGATGACGTGCAAATATAAAAGGTTGCATGTACATGTGCATGAATTTATGCAGGGGGTGTCTAGATTGTGATGAATGAAATTTATAGGTGGGTTGACTTGTGCTCCTCAAGAAAATATATTGGGAAGAAAAAAAACATTTGCTCAAATTGAGGGGCAGGGGTTGACCCACAAAACCCTCCTGCTTCATGTGTGCCTGTGTTGGGGTGGGGGTGAGGGCGGGGAAAGAGGTGTAATTGGTGGGCATAGCCCCCATGGTCCTCCCTGGCTATACCAGTGGTGTTTTATCTGTCTATTATAAGTTACAAGTACAAGTCTCCATGTCTTGTTTGTCTCTGTTTTACTAAAACAATTAAATAAAAAAAAATCCCACTTCCTCAAAAATTAATTAATGGCAAAATGTATACTTTTTTGGGGGGGTGGGGTGGGATGGTGTTAGAGCAGAGCACAACCCGGTATGAATTCCCAAAATAATGCATCGGTCTTGCTTGAGGACTTTGTGTTTAATGGAAGTGATGGTACAGGTGCTGCGCTCCGCAACTGCATTTATTGTCTTTCTCGTCTGACAATCGGGCACGGCAGAAGTAAGTAGATGTGGGGAGGAGGCAGAGGCAAGTAGACATGGGGGGGGGGGGAGGCACTGACTGAGATCTGGTCTTGTGCTTGAGCCTCTTAGGGGGGATTTACTACCAATAATATTTTAGATTATAATTATTGAGGATGGGGGGGGTGGGGGGGGCTAGAAAACTCAACAAGAAATTTTTTAGTGTGGGCGGGTGTGGCAAGTAGACATGCGGAGGAGACACTGACTGAGATCTGGTCTTGTGCTTGAGCCTCTTAGGGGGATTTACTACCAATAATATTTTATAGTATAATTACTGAGGAAGGGGGGGGGGGGGCTAGAAAACTCATCAAGAATTTTTTTAGTGTGGGCGGGTGTGGTAGTAATAATTTAAGTGTTAAGATGCACTACCCCTTTTAAATGTAGAAGACCCATAGGCATCAGAAGTGGGTGTTTGGGTAGGGGTGAGGGGGTGCCCTATTCCACTGTTGAAGCTGAAGGGGTGCCCTATTTCACTACCTTGAAACTGAAGGATGCCCTATTCCACTACTTTAAAGCTGAGGGGTGCCCTATTTCACTACTTTGAAGCTGAAGGGTACTCTGTTTCACTACCTTGAAGCTGAGAGGGTGCCCTATTTCACTACTTTGAAGCTGAGGGGGTGCCCTATTCCACTATTTTGAAGCTGAAGGGTACTCTTATTTCACTACCTTGAAGCTGAGAGGGTGCCCTATTTCACTACTTTGAAGCTGAAGGGTACTCTATTTCACTACCTTGAAGCTGAGAGGGTGCCCTATTTCACTACTTTGAAGCTGAGGGGGTGCCCTATTCCACTATTTTGAAGCTGAAGGAGTGTCCTATTTCACTACCTTGAAACTGAAGGATGCCCTCTTCCACTACTTTAAAGCTGAAGGGGTGCCCTATTCCACTACCTTGAAACTGAGGGGTGCCCTATTCCACTACTTTGAAGCTGAGGGGTGCCCTATTCCACTACCTTGAAGCTGAGAGGGTGCCCTATTCCACTACTTTGAAGCTGAAGAGTACCCTATTCCACTACCTTGAAGCTGAAGGGGTGCCCTTTTCCACTACTTTGAAGTGGAGAGGTGCCCTATTCCACTACTTTGAAGCTTAAGGATGCCCTATTTCACTACTTGAAGCTGAGGGGTGCCCTATTCCACTACCTTGAAGCTGAAGGGGTGCCCTATTCCACTACTTTGAAGCTGAATGATGCCCTATTCCACTACCTTGAAGCTGAAGGATGCCCTATTCCACTACCTTGAATCTGAGAGGTGCCCTATTCCGCTACCTTGAATCTGAGAGGTGCCCTAATCCACTATCTTGAAGCTGAGAGGTGCCCTATTCCACTACCTTGAAGCTGAGGTAATCAAAAGATGCGTACCCTAAAAGACGAATTTATACCGTACGTGCCACTAAGCACTTTTATTATTTTTGCTCGCCTGCCAGACCCATTGTCACGATTAAAACTTTAGTTGTACTGTCTCTCATTTATTTTATGTTAGGTATGTTCCCCCCAAAAAAAACCCATATTATGACACCTATATGTTCAATGTTTAATATACTACTAGAAGTAATTGTAGAACGCACGTGCATGAAAGTTCATTTGCAAATCGTCGATTGTTAGCGAATTCACACGAAAATCTCCGATGACGTTATTATTTTTATTCGGTTAATTTCGGCAAACATCGGAATCTGAAAAACAGACACATTTCCGCTCCATTTCACATGACTACAAAGTGACAAAAGATATTGTTCACTGATTTTCAGTACCTCTTTTTGCGGCGAGCAGGTGAGACATGTTTCTCTAATTCGTCTAAATTCTTTGTTGATTAGAATCGGGTAATTTGTAGGTAAATACTCGTTATTTGAAAATGAAAGAAAAAAGTCCATGCTTTGACACATCGCCGTAAAACACTTGTTGTTTTTTTGTTTATAACAATCTTACTAAGTTAAAGTGATGTGAGTTAAGTTAAAACTCAGAGTTTGCTCACTTGTATTACTGCAATTATAACTGTCAGTTTGAAGATTGAAATGCGATAGGTAATAATGCGGAGCATGGCTGGGTGTGGGGTGGGGGCGGGGTAGTGTAGGGACACATTACTAAAGTCAATACTTTTTTTTAACCACACATGCTACGTCCATTCGGACTAGGGGCGGGGGTGGATCGGGAAAAGGACATGTGCTCCTATTTGAGGGTTCTTCCCATTATATTAATATAAATAGGGAACCTCACCCTAACTCATCTAACCATAATCTAGCCCGAGTACTCTGACTGTAAGAGAGCTAGACGGACATTTGGACATAAATACGCTCTCATTACAGTCAGAGACCAACCTATGTATATTTTGGGCAATTCCTGACTACCAAATGGTAGGCAAAGATTCCCGCTCTAATACCACAACAATCCTATGTGGCGATCACGTGATCTACATCTCGAAATAGATCGCCGAGCTTTGTAATTGTTGCGACGGAGTGTCACGAAGCGTAGCTGAATGTGGGTGCTGTCGGGTTTTTCTCTGTAGTATGTGTATTAGTGATTAATATGTGGATTGTTTTGTATCAGTTAACTCGAAAATGATCGATGTAAAGGTATTTGATGTCAAACATAGGATTGTTGTGGTATTAGAGCGGGAATCTTTGCCTACCGTTTGGTAGTCAGGAATTGCCCAAAATATACATAGGTTGGTCTCTGACTGTAATGAGAGCGTATTTATGTCCAAATGTCCGTCTAGCTCTCTTACAGTCAGAGTACTCGGGCTAACTATAATCCTACTTTGAACCATAACCCTAAATTGAACCCAAACCATAAAGTTCTATAACCTTGCATATTAATAAATTAATAGAAAAGAGTAAAAAGCAAAATCATTTATTTTTATTTAATCATGTTTTAGGTGGGGGTTTTAGGGGTATTAGCATCTTATTGATTGCGGAGTAACTGGATGTACCAAAAAAATCTAGTAGCCCAGTGGACTACTGGGTTTAGACATCTGGTAGCCCGAGCAACAAAGTGTTAACCAAAACACCCCGAGCTACTGCTAATATCGAACCCTGCTGGCTGTGGTATGTGTTGTCCTGTGTAGGAAAGTGCATATAAAAGATCCCTTGCAGCTAATGGAAAAATGTAGCGGGTTTCCTATGAAGACTACAAATTGAAATTTCCAAATGTTTAACATCCAATAGCCGATGATTAATATATATCAGTGTCATCTAGTGGTGTCATTAAAGAAAACACTTTTTAACTTTGATCCAAATGTTGTGGAGGGATTCAGGGAATATTTTATTTTCAAAATCTTGATTAGCGATATTTCTAGTCTATTGAAAATAATTGATTAGCAACTACTGTTTAGTTTTTTAAAATTGTGTTGTGATCTCTGAAACTTGCGTAGAGAATTGTGACGCGATACTGAAAAATATGTTCCCTGGGATTGGGATTCGTAAATATGAAAGAACTCCGAACTATCATGAATCAGAATCTACACAATACTGAATATATAAAAGACCTCTGTAGATGACAGCATTGGCGTACATACATGTGTGTGTGTGTGTATGCATGTGTGTGTGTCGGTGTGTGGGTGAGAGAGAGCGAGATGAGGGGGGGGGGGGGGGTAGGTAGGTTATATTCATTTGCCTTTCGTCTGAGTGCTGGCATTTTTCAATGTGACAGGCCTCGGTGGCGTCGTGGTTAGGCCATCGGTCTACAGGCTGGTAGGTACTGGGTTCGGACCCCAGTCGAGGCATGCTATTTTTAATCCAGATACCGACTCTAAACCCTGAGTGAGTGCTCCGCAAGACTCAGTGGGTAGGTGTAAACCACTTGCACCCACCAGTGATCCATAACTGGTTCAACAAAGGCCATGGTTTGTGCTATCCTGCCTGTGGGAAGCGCAAATAAAAGATCCCTTGCTGCTAATCGGAAAGAGTAGCCCATGTAGAGGCTGAACCCGGGACAGATATGCTCGAAACCTTAGTGGTATATGAGCATGTTAAAAACATTACCTACCTACCTACCATGTAGTGACGACAGTGGGTTTCCTCTTGAAATCTGTGTGGTCCTTAACCATATGTCTGATGCCATATAACCGTAAATAAAATGTGTTGAGTGCATTGTTAAATAAAACATTTCTTTCTTCTTCTTTTTTTTTCAATGTTTATATACATGTAGTATATACTTTTATGAAATCCTCTAATTTTACTTGGTGCATGGCGAGTATAAATTTCCAAACAAATAACAAACTGTTTTATTGGGTTTTTTTTTCTTCTTTTAATGTTTATACTAGTCTCAAGCTTGTAAATTAAATGTTGCATGGTAAGTAGAAAATTGTCAGTTTATAGATATATACATATATGTGCTATAAAATTTTGGGAACTGTATTATTTCACAATAAAACATAAATTGCCTGACTTTTACACTACTGGGTAATGACATATACCCCCCCACCCCTTAACTATTTTATGTTATAATAATTAAAGAAAGTCCAGGTGACAGTTCCATAAAGCAATCTTAGCTCTAAGATCACCTTCAGCATATATAGAGATTATTATATATACCAGCTTGTGTGTCCATGGTCATACCCTGATCAAAATCCTGGGGTGGGGGTGGGGGACTACTTTTTATAAACAAATAAAAAACACTATATATTACAAATTGAACCTGTAGATGTACTGATTTTACGAAACGAGTGTCACATTTTGCATTTTTTAGATAATTAGGCAAAATTTTCTGATCAACCAAAACTAGCCCTGAATGAATGAAGTTTTGTTTTGTTTAACGACACCACTAGAGCACATTGATTAATTAATCATTTGGCTATTGGATGTCAAACATTTGATAATTCTGTCTTGTAGTCATCAGAAAGAAAGAATGAAAGAAAGAAATGTTTTATTTAACGACTCAATTAACACATTTTATTTACGGTTATATGGCGTCAGACATATTGTTAAGGACCACACAGATTTTGAGAGGAAACCCGCTGTCGCCACTACATGGGCTACTCTTCCGATTAGCAGCAAGGGATCTTTTATTTGCACTTCCCACAGGCAGGATAGCACAAACCATGGCCTTTGTTGAACCAGTTATGGATCACTGGTCGGTGCAAGTGGTTTACACCTACCCATTGAGCCTTGCAGAGCACTCACTCAGGGTTTGGAGTCGGTATCTGGATTAAAAATCCCATGCCTCGACTGGGATCCGAACCCAGTACCTACCAGCCTGTAGACCGATGGCCTAACCACGACGCCACCGAGGCCAGTCTTGTCTGGAAAAGTCATATTATTTGTAGGACTGAAAATGTTGAAACCTTTGGACAGCTACTAACATATTAATTTGCCATTTGTTTCACCAATACTTAAATTTTGGGACATGAAATAAAAATTAATTAAACATTAAAAGTTTATTTCCATATTTTAAAAATGTTTTTATTTCTTAAGTGATCACCTAAGAAATAAAAACATTTTTAAAATATGGAAATAAACTTTTAATGTCATCGGTACATAAATATAAACTTAAAATACCTGCACATGTTCTACAAAATATCAACTTATACTATATTAAACTAGCCTCTTGAACACAAAAAATATCAACTTATAATATATTAAACTAACCTCTTTATTAGCACCAAAAATATCAACTTTTGTTATACTAGCATCTTTACCACACACCGGCCTCGGTGGCGTCGTGGCAGGCCATCGGTCTACAGGCTGGTAGGTACTGGGTTCGGATCCCAGTTGAGGCATGGAATTTTTAATCCAGATACCGACTCCAAACCCTGTGTGAGTGCTCCGCAAGGCTCAATGGGTAGGTGTAAACCACTTGCACCGACCAGTGATCCATAACTGGTTCAACAAAGGCCATGGTTTGTGCTATCCTGCCTGTGGGAAGCGCAAATAAAAGATCCCTTGCTGCCTGTCGTAAAAGAGTAGCCTATGTGGCGACAGCGGGTTTCCTCTAAAAAAAAATCTGTGTGGTCCTTAACCATATGTCTGACGCCATATAACCGTAAATAAAAAATGTGTTGAGTGCGTCGTTAAATAAAACACTTCTTTCTTTCTTTACCACACAAAACATAACAACTGATATTAAACTAGCCTCTTTAAACACACAAAATAGCAACTTATACTGAACTAGCATCTTTAAACACACACCGGCGTCGTGGCAGGCCATCGGTCTACAGGCTGGTAGGTACTGGGTTCGGATCCCAGTCGAGGCATGGGATTTTTAATCCAGATACCGACTCCAAACCCTGAGTGAGTGCTCCGCAAGGCTCAATGGGTAGGTGTAAACCACTTGCACCGACCAGTGATCCATAACTGGTTCAACAAAGGCCATGGTTTGTGCTATCCTGCCTGTGGGGAGCGCAAATAAAAGATCCCTTGCTGCCTGTCGTAAAAAAGAGTAGCCTATGTGGCGACAGCGGGTTTCCTCTAAAAAAAAAAATGTGTGTGGTCCTTAACCATATGTCTGACGCCATATAACCGTAAATAAAATGTGTTGAGTGCGTCGTTAAATAAAACACTTCTTTCTTTCTTTAAACACACAAAATATCAACTTATTTTAAACTAGCCTCTTTAAACACAAAATATTAATTTATGTTAAACTAACCTACACCTGCCCATTGAACCTTGCGGAGCACTCACTCAGGGTTTGGAGTCGGTATCTGGATTAAAAATCCCATGCCTCGACTGGGATCCGAACCCAGTACCTACCAGCCTGTAGACCTATGGCCTGCCACCGAGGCCGGTGTAGTCATCAGAGGAAACCTAGATTTTTCCTAATGCAGCAAGGGATCTTTTATATACACTTTTCTGCAGACAGGATAGCACATACCACAGCCTTTGATATACCAGTCGTGGTGCACTGGCTTAGCCCTGAATGGGGGTCTGATCTGTGTTTAGTTTTTAAAACAATGGTGACCCTTGAACTAACCATATTGTTTTTGTTACATAAATTATAGTCAGTGTTTCTGCCAGAAGATAAAATGGGTATGGTGCTAAACCCAAAAATGTTTGCAGATTTTTTTTTTTAAGTTAACCTTTTGACAAAATGAATTATTCTTATCATTACTGTATGATTTTCTTAACTCTAACCCTGAACTTAACCCATTTTTTTTTGTGGGGGGGGGGGGGAGAGAGGCTCCCCCATAGCCCCTGTTGACTGTGGTTGCATGCTATTCCATAACGCCATACCCAAAAGTTTCTTTCTGGCAGAAACACTGATAGTGGTTTAGGGGCGGAATTTACATTTAGCTCAGTCGTTTGAGCACTCGCCTGAGGTATTTTTGTTGCAGGATTTAACCACCTCAGTGAATCCATTCAACTAATTTTTTTCTCGTTCCAACCAATGCACCATAACTAGTCAAAGGCCGTGGTATGTGCTTTCCTGTCTATATAGGAAAGTGCATATAAAAGATCCCTTGCTTCTGATGGAAAAATGTAGCAGGTTTTCTCTGATGACTATGAGTCAGAATGACCAAATGTTTGACATCCAGTAGCCGATGATTAATTATTTAATCAGTGTGCTCTAGTGGTGTCGTTAAACAGAACAAACTGCTCTATAGTGGTTTAGTAAATAAAGACAGATCTCTGTTTCATTCTATTACTGGTTTTCTGAATAGTTTCCTGACCATGGCACAAAGAGTTATTATTATTATTATAGTAATTACTTTAGTGCATTAGTAAACAAAAGTCCAGATGTATATAATATGCAGTAGTTTATTAATTGAGTGGCGTTATTGGCTTGGGGGGTGGAATGTAGCCCAGTGGTAAAGCATTCGCCTGATGTGCAGTCGGTTTAGAATCGATGCCCATGGGTGTGCCCGTTGGGCTATTTCTTGTTCCAGCCAGTGCACCACAACTGGTATATATCAAAGGCCATGGTATGTGCTATCCTGTCTGTGGGATGGTGCACATAAAAGATCTCTTGCTACTAATGGAAAAATGTAGTGTGTGGACTCTAAGACTATATATATGTAAAATAAAAAAACCCCAACCAAATGTTTGACATCCAATAGCCGGTGATTAATAAATCAATGTGCGCTAGTGGTGTCACTAAACAAAACAAACTTCTTTTTAAAAATAATAATTACAGCAATTATTTTCGTGCATAATGGTAAACAAAGTTCAAATGTGTATTATTATGTGACGTGGACTATTAATTTAAGTGCGTTATTGGTTTGGTGAACAATGATATGACCTTTGCAATTGTGCATAATATGTCTGGGTTTGGCTGGTTCACACTAAAGTGTTTTTCACTTGTATGTACTTGTCGAGGACGAGGAGTGCAAATGTCACATGACCTTCTCTACCACGGGCACATGCACAGGGCTTCAAAGGTAATTTAACAAGGATATTTGTAACTGTTGTCAAACACACGTCAAGTCGGCACAAGAACGCTGCACAGTAAAAGTATCATATTCATACAGCTATTGTTGCCAGTTAAGTTTAAAATCATAGATTTTCAGTTGCCAGATAAAATTGTAGAGTTTTTTAGCTTTCAGATAAATTGTTTTTAGTTATTGAAATATAATTATTGATTTTTAAATTCTGAATATAATTAATGATTGTAAATAAAGATTTTTATTTGCTGAATAATATTGATTTTTAATTGCTGAATATACTTAATGATTATAAATGAAGTTTTTTAATTGCTGAATATAGTTAATGATTGTAAATAAAGATTTTTTAGTTAATGAATAATGTTAATGATTATTAATTGCTGAATATAGTTAACGATCTTTAATTGGTAGGTTTTCATTTCTTGGGGGACTTAATTATTTATTTTTTCATTTGCTAAATATAATGATTCAACATTAAAAGGTCAGGGGTTTTAACAAGCATAAATTTTGTAACTTGTCAAACTCATTTCCAGTCTGTACAAGAACACTGCACTGAAAGTATCATGCTCATTGTTGTCAACTAAAACTATCCTAAGCGATCCAAGTCATTATTTTAGAAATCATTGATTTCAATTGCCACATCCTAACTGCACGTGCATGACGCGACAGATTTATATGTCGCATGCGTGCAATTAGGATACAGCAATTGAAATCATTGAAAGAAAGAAAGAAAGAAATGTTTTATTTAACGACGCACTCAACACATTTTATTTACGGTTATATGGCGTCAGACATATGGTTAAGGACCTCACAGATTTTCAGAGGTAACCCGCTGTCGCCACTTCATGAGCTACTCTTTCCGAACAGCAAGGGATCTTTTATTTGTGCTTCCCACAGGCAGGATAGCACAAACCATGGCCTTTGTTGAACCAGTTATGAATCACTGGTCGGTGCAAGTGGTTTACACCTACCCATTGAGCCTTTGCGGAGCACTCACTCAGTATTTGGAGTTGGTATCTGGATTAAAAATCTCATGCCTCAACTGAGATCCGAACCCAGTACCTACCAGCCTGTTGACCGATGGCCTAACCACGACGCCACCGAGGCCGGTTTGAAAGCAATAATTTCTAATATAATAGCTTGCATCGGTCGCGTTGCTTGTGGCCTGTTAGGATACACCTTAAGTTTAATATCATAAATGTTTATTTCTGAATATAATGAATGATCATAAATAAAGATTTTTAGATGCTGAATAATGTTATTGATTTTTAATTGCCAAATAGAGTTTTTCATTTGCTGGATGACTTAATTATTTTTTATTTTTTTCATTTGCGAATATAAATTATAATGATGTATTTTTTTAAAAGTCAGGCAGGGCTATAGCTCTGAGTGAACACAAAATTTTGCCAAATTATCTATTAAACTTAAGTTTTAAAAAAAAGGCAGAAAACCAGTTATTTTTTAATAAAATGTAAAATTATTTTACCAACTTAAAATAAAATTAGCCAGTTGTTTTAAAAATTTGCAATTGGCGAATGTGACGACTGTCAAAGCTAGCCTTAGTGAGGGATTTTAACAAGGATATTTGTAACTTGTCATAGTTCAAACACATTCCACGTGTGCGCAAGAACATTGATCTGAAAGTATTACATTCATAGTTATGGGGCCGAATTCACAAAGGTCTCTTAGGCTCTGCTAGACAGCAAAGCATCCTCTTTGCAAAGTCTTTTAGCATTGCACTGCGAGATCTGTCTTCTATAAATATATGGGGCCTAATTCACAAAGCTCTCTTAGGCTCTGCTAGACAGCAAAGCATCCTCTTTGCAAAGTCTTTTAGCATTGCACTGTGAGATCTGTCTTCTATAGAGATATGGGGCCTAATTCACAAAGCTCTCTTAGGCTCTGCTAGACAGCAAAGCATCCTCTTTGCAAAGTCTTTTAGCATTGCACTGTGAGATCTGTCTTCTATAGAGATATGGGGCCTAATTCACAAAGCTCTCTTAGGCTCTGCTAGACAACAAAGCATCCTCTTTGTAAGTCTTTTAGCATTGCACTGCGAGATCTGTCTTCTATAGAGATATGGGGCCTAATTCACAAAGCTCTCTTAGGCTCTGCTAGACAACAAAGCATCCTCTTTGTAAGTCTTTTAGCATTGCACTGCGAGATCTGTCTTCTATAAAGATATGGGGCCTAATTCACAAAGCTCTCTTAGGCTCTGCTAGACAACAAAGCATCCTCTTTGCAAGTCTTTTAGCATTGCACTGTGAGATCGCAAAGTTGCAAGAGTTTAGTGAATTAGGCCCCATGGTCATTGTGTCTAGCAAAGTTTAAAGTAATAGGTTTTTAGTTGCCATATAAAATCGTTGATTCCTAGGTTTTATACATGTTGATTTTTGATTAGTCAACTGTAATTTAGTGATTTTTAATTGCTGAAAATAATGATTATACACAACGGTTTTAATTCCTGCAGTGCTTGAATAGATGTCACTAATTTTAGCACAACAGCTTTTCTCTCTGTTCTCAATGCACAGGCCATCGGTCTACAGGCTGGTAGGTACTGGGTTCGGATCCCAGTCGAGGCATGGGATTTTTAATCCAGATACCGACTCCAAACCCTGAGTTAGTGCTCTGCAAGGCTCAATGGGTAGGTGTAAACCACTTGCACCGACCAGTGATCCATAACTGGTTCAACAAATGCCATGGTTTGTGCTATCCTGCCTGTGGGAAGCGCAAATAAAAGATCCCTTGCTGCCAATCGGAAAGAGTAGCCCATGTAGTGGCGACAACAGGTTTCCTCTAAAAAAATCTGTCTGGTCCTTAACCATATGTCTGACGCCATATAACCGTAAATAAAATGTGTTGAGTGCGTCGTTAAATAAAACATTTTTCTTTTTCTTTCTGTTCTCAATGCAGGGAGGTCATTTTAACACAGTAATGCTATTAACAGAATTTTGCTTAACATTTCAATTGTTTTGAGGTCAGCATGATTATTGTGGCCACAATATTCTTGACTTTGGTGCTGTCTATATTAAATGCCCTTTGCTGAATAATATTAATGATTTTTAATTGCAAAATTTAATTTGTTGCTAGACTTAATTATTTATTTGTTTGTTGCTAAATTATATATATTTAAATATTTTTAAAATGACAATCTTTTTTGTTCTTGGTTTTTTAATTTTTGGGGTGGAGGTGTGAGGGGCATTGTATAAGCTGTACAAAAATTGAATACTGGGGAGTGGATCTAATAACTTAAATTTTTTATGGTCAGCCTATATTTATTTGTTGTATGGTAGTTACAAACAACTGCACTTCCTAAAAATAGCAGTCATGGGTATAGGGTACTCAGGGCTTCTAGATTATGGTAGCCCCACTCCCATGGCTAGTGATATTCAATGATGGGCTAGTAAATAACTACTATTGCCATACCAGACCAGACAGGGCTTCTAGATTATGGTAGCCCCACTCCCATGGCTAGTGATATTCAATGATGGGCTAGTAAATAACTACTATTGCCATACCAGACCAGACAGGGCTTCTAGATTATGGTAGCCCCACTCCCATGGCTAGTGATATTCAATGATGGGCTAGTAAATAACTACTATTGCCATACCAGACCAGACAGGGCTTCTAGATTATGGTAGCCCCACTCCCATGGCTAGTGATATTCAATGATGGGCTAGTAAATAACTACTATTGCCATATCAGACCAGACAGGGCTTCTAGATTATGGTAGCCCCACTACCATGGCTAGTGATATTCAATGATGGACTAGTAAATAACTACTATTGCCATGCCCGACGACTAGTAAAAAAAAGAAGTCAAATGTTGCAGTTAAGTTGATTTTGTAAATAGGAATATTCTGCATCCACTCCAATCCCCCAATGTTAGTATTTTTAAGCTATATCTCACCCTTTAGGTGACATATCTGATTATTACTATTATTTAGTAAAATTGTATTAACTTAAAGTAAAGTAGGGCTACTGAATTTTTAACAATTTTAAATCACTGATTTATAGTGGATTTTATAAAAATTCTAGAAGCCCTGGTAGTCTATTTACGTACCCATATCCAAAATAGGTTCAGGCA